>NC_136489.1:113166690-113191690 GCF_053919585.1 Euprymna scolopes | reverse complement strand
AATGTCCGTTTATGCTATGCAAAAGACGGAATGACAAGAGTGAAAATGTTTCTCAGAGAAAACTACTTCCCACCATCGCTAATGCTCATTTACATTTAGGAATTGAAATGATTATTTGATATTGATTGAACTTGAACAGATTTTTATTCCAATGTTCTCTCGAGAAATTCTCATTTGCTCTTTTCGCTTACAAATTTATCTTTTTCATGGAGAGAAATGATGAATGTGTAATGAGGTTCGACTTTCATTAAAAAAACTATTTAATAACAGAAATGAGCAAATTAAAATTTACTTCATGAAAGAAATCCTCCATTTTGTAGTCAATACGAATATGTGCAACAGTAGTCAAATGAGCATTAAAATTGGTGAGAAATTGTCTTGTTCATATCAGCCGACAGACATTTTCATTCTGTTGTCATTTTATTTTCTTGTTTAACGTTCACGAATATTAGGAACATTTACTTGGTATTTGGAACCATCTGCCTCTAGTTGGGCATTTGTTATTGAATTGACAAAAAAAAAAAAAAAAAAAAAAAACTCAGAATTCAATTAACATAGATTTGAATGCAAAAATATAAATTTCTAGTTTTTATATGCAACATTTAAAAAGATAGTTTTGTTCTTGTTGCTTTTAAGATGAAAAACCAATATTTGATTCTTACTAGCTAATTTTTCCTTTCCTTCCATTAACTATGTATTTTTTGCAAAGAAAAATGCATTTCATTTCAGTTTTTAAAAACAAAAAAACTTCAATCTGGCTTGGAAGATTATTAACATGGCATGATATTTCACTAATCACTTACACGGCCACTGCTTGCAAAATTTAACAAAAATACATTCCTTTTTTTTGGAGTCGGTCCAAGTTTAACCTGTCATCAGAAGTGATATGACGGTGGCTAAGTGGTTAACGACATGGGCTGACAACCTGGGTGTGCCAAGTTCGAATCCACAGAAGTACTTTCCCTTAGGAATGTTAGTAACATTCATACGGTCCTTTAAGTAACCGATGTCTTTCTAGAAAAAAAAAAAATTCTAATTAGAAAGATATCGGGTATATGAATGCCAGCAGTAACCATTTGATTTGTACGAAATGAATAAAGGATACTTAACAAAATCACCATCAGGTTAACGTCTGTTTTAAATGTTGGCATACATTGGGTTAGGGTTTAAGAAAACTGACTTTCAAACTTGTCCTGAATCAATTTCTTTGGAAATTATTTCCTTAATTGAGGTAAGATTTTCATAAAGACTAATAATCCTTCTTGACACCAATCAAATCAGGTGATGGGGACCAGCGTTTTTATCAAACACCATATCTAAGCGATTGATTACCAAGACTAAAGAGCATTGCACCTGACCTTGAAGAATGTATCAAATAATTACTAATTTCTAATTGCAAATTTATAACAGTATGCAAATGAACACTAATATTAATGGGATGTTGTCTTACTCATTATCAGCTGAGAGACATTTTCACTCTTCTTATTTCATCTCATGTATAACATTAATGAACACAATTTTCCCCTGGCGGTTATTATTATTATCACGATTATTGCATTCATACCAACAGAAACCAATTAATGATATTCTTACATATGAATTTTTCTTTTTAATTTTTTTTTTTTTTTTTTGCAAGGGTTGGTTGGTTGTTTTGTTTTACGGCATATCAACTCTTTTCAGGTTATTTAATGCCGAATCCAGTTATTTTGAAGAATTTTTTTAATAGAATATATATATATATATATATATATATATATATATATATATATATATATATTCTATTAAAAAAAATTCTTTTATATATTCAAGTTGGTTTCTATTTAACCCATAGTTGGGACCCTAACCGGTATTACTCTCCCTTGGCCCTCGGGACAAGATCAAAGTGTAGTATCTGTTCTTCAGTTGCTGCACTTCAATTTCTTGTTCTCTGTCAGTGGGGGAGAAATCCTTCACGACTGAGACAATTTTTATTTTTGTTCCTTTTCTCCACATTAAAAAACGACCCTGGTGTCTAACTCTGTCCCGTGGGGAGGCATTGTAAATAGGAACAGGTACTACCACTCCGGGTCAAAGTGGACCTGCGAGCAATGGCAATTAAAGGGTGGCTCCACACTCCCCAAAGCCCACAAGCTGGGGCCTCACCATCGGATATAGTTTATGATTATATCCAGGACCTTTTTGCAAGGGAGTCACCACTTATCAAGGTCAATGAACAACTTGAGGATACGGGTTAAAAATGCCTGATGACCGGAGCGACAACACTGACCATCCGTAGTGGTGGAAATTAGTCAAAAGTTGCTTTTTTTAGACGGCTGAACAAGAACTTGTTTAGATTGGAATTTAAAACAACCAGGTTATATTTGGCGAGGAAGCAGCCCCACAGTATTGTGTTCCACAGGTAAGCAATTCTAGGAACAAAATTCCACTCATTGAATTTTCACTTAGCTTTAGGAACAGATAAAGGGTAAGAGAAATTGTTGACAGTAGTTATAGCTAGACGAGTGTTGTAAAAGGGGTCATAGATTGAAGCTCAGTCGAGCAACTGCCATGAAAATAACAACAGAGCAGAGACAGACTCGCAAAGTCTCTTCTGTGAGAAAGAAGTAGTGAAAGAGAAAAGGACATCGATTAATTCCCGTGTGAAGATTTTCTTTTTTTTTTTTTTAAAGGTTTATTTAAAAAGACAATCATAGAAAAACATCAGAGAGACAGGTTACTTGCATATGCGCGCGTGCGTGTGTGTGTGTGTGAGTGAGAGAGAGAGGGGGGGACAAACAGAGAGATAAACAGAGATACTGATAGCTTGTCTCATTACACCCAGCCAAACTGAAGACAGCACCCAGATACGCCTTTTCTGCCTGGAATCTTACCAGCCAAAGAGATAGATCTGGCCCAGAGAACAGAAGAATGCCGCTACCCTCCTTCTGACATGGATATCCCCTCTTCTGAAGCCCCTCCCCCCTTTTGGACCCAGATTAACCCAAGGTCCTGTGGTGGACATTTAACCACCAAAGAACCAGGATAAGGTGGTCGAAAATGATTATGATCAAATGGGGCTAAAAGAACCAACCCAACCATCTGCAAAAGTGGAGAGAAGGACCAGCACTGCCTTGTTTGTCCTCTACTGCCGAACCTGTTCAGTTTGAAAGATCTTGTAAAGTGCAATAATACTTCAAAGACGCACAAATAAAATGCATTTACATAGAATATCTCTATCTCCATTATTATATAAAAGAAACTTTGTGTGGCTGTATGAGTTCATTCCGTTTGGACTCCTAAACTGTTGGGTTTATTTTTAAATTTCACATGAATATACTTTATGTGCCTAGTAGTGTTCTTAGATAAGTTTTGTATTGGAATGTCTTCAATAAGTATCAATAATCGAAAAAATCAAATTAAAGAAGGAACAGGCGATTTTGACCAAAGTTAACACCTTATACAGCCTAACATCACTAGTGCATTTGAAGAGTTTTATTACCGTGCAAGTAGAAAGGTCTGGCATACAAAATCAACAGTAGGTTCTTTAATATGACAGGGACGCATTCGAAATTAATGTTTCTGTTTAGAGCACAACTGAACTATGACACATGACTTTTGCATTTTAAACTTAAAGCCATTTTATAAAACCAACAGTAGGTTCTCTGCTGTGCAATGTAAACTACAATGTATTGTAAACTAAGTCACTGCGAGGAGGCCTACTCCCGATGCACCATGGGGGGCCTTCAAACTAGAGCAGGCAATCAATCGATTAGATCGAAAAATGGGCGATTTCACTAGTTTCAATGACAATAAAACGTAGAAAGGTGAAACATTTGTTGATCATCATTCAATCCCGGGCAACGTCAGCTTTCCCTATCAACTATTGATGGAGGAAACAACCGTTGGGTTTATCATCTTTGTATTTTTATTTATTTTGGAAATTAAAAAAAAAAAAAAAAAAAAAAAGAAGACTTTTCTATATCTCTCTAGCTTATCGGTTTCCATTTGTTTAAATAAAACATGACAAGTTTTTCGGGTTTGATACAATAAAACAAACCAGACATTATTTACATACTTAAAAGTGCGGTTACATGATTTATGACCTCCGGCCATATTGGAAATTTATTTCTTCTTGCGTGTTCAATGACGAAAGAAGCAAAGTTACGGTATTTCTGTTTCGGGTGTCAGGAGGTCGGGGGGGGGGGGGATGCGGCAAAGCATAATACTTCAGAGTTCACACTAATCTATATATCTATAAAAGTGGGAATGTGTACGTGTGTGAGGACACTTCTCAACCTATATACTAAACGAATATTTATTCTCCAGACTTGAAATTCGGTATATAAGGTATTCAGACATGTGGAAAACTTTTTAAGTCCGTTTTCATCCGGGGGGGGGGGGGGCTGCTGCGAGGCTAAAATTGAAAAATCGGTACGTGGGTGGGGGTGGGTCATCAAATTTTTATCTGTGGATCGTTCACATGACTGATTACATATGTTAAGAATAAGTAGGTTCGAAAAGACTTTTTAAAGACAGTGTCAAGCTGGCTTAGTGGTTATCTTACTTGATTCACTGTCTTTAGGTTTTGGTTTCAATCTCAGAGTATTTTTTTCAGTTACAAGAAGTGAACGGTTTACAAAAACAATACGCGCATGCACGTGTTTCAGTTTCTTTTCATTTTTTTTTTCTTTTTTTTTTTCATTTTTTTATAGAGAATTTAACGTTACGTTTAATACCTATGATATTTCTGTTTGCAATAAATGAGAATTCTGCAGTAATTAAAGTATAATATTTATGCGTGTTTTACGACCGGGCAACGTCGGGCGGTCTGCTAGTATTCATATGACACCATCTAAATCAGTGAAGGTAAAAAAATAAAAGAAAAAAGTCTAAAAGAAGAATAAAAAAAGAGAGAGACAAACAAACGTGTGAATCGGTATAGAAACAAAAGATGCGAGAAAATGTATCCATATAGAAACAGAGTGTATAATTTATCGAATTTATTTCGAATCGCGTACCATACTACTAGGTGTACCAGATCAAGATGTGTGAAAATATTGGTTTCCTAAATTGAAAAGGAACATTGCTAAAATCTAAGCTTCAGCCCCTGTCCCATCGACGAAATGTTGCATCCCTCTGCCTGTTCTACAAGTATTTTAATGGTGAATGCTCTGACGAACTGCAAGCACTTGTGCCCCCATGCCGTAAACACCCTCGACAAACCCGACAGGCAGCTAAATCCCACCCCCCACACAGTAGAGATCCATAGATGTAAAAGATTTTTCTACTCCAGTAGTTTCTTCCCCAGAACCGCTAAATTTTGGAATTCCATTCCAGGTACCTGCTTCCCCAACTGTACTGACACGCAGAAGTTCAAGTGTAACATGAACCGACATCTTTCTTCCCAACTCCCAACATAGTATCCCAGTAGCTGTTGCCCCTGATAGTAGCCCCCTACACCAAAGTGGTAATGTGCCTTGTTTGGGGTGAAAATGTAATAAAGAAAAAAAAAAAAGAAAAGAAAAGAATGATTGACATACTAGCAGGGCTATCTGGCGTTGCTCGGGACCATATAAAATTAAATAGAAATGAAATAATGAGCGTAATTCTCTTTCTCTCTAACCGACTCTGTATTTTTCTTTCTTTCCCTCTCGTCTTTCTCCGTAACTCTCTTTATTTTTTGCACAATTTATTCCTTTCATGTTTTACTTTGCCGAAAAAAAAAAAAAAAATGTAATTCAGATACTAAAGCTATCTCTTTTAAATGTAATATAAAACGCTCATATCCATTGCTTCTGGGTGAGCAACGCGGGACAGAACAGAACAATGACATTCTTGATTCCGGGTAATTCCATTCCCTCCATCTGATTTTACCCAATATGAAGAGAAATTATGTTAATAATGAAAATAGTCCAAAGAGATAAAATATTACGTCGTAATTCACTTTTATTGATTGCGTACAACGCCCAGCTGAGCAAAAAAACTCTGTTACCTCCACTCACTAAATATAACACATTAATAAAGACAATTTTGTTGCTGCCTGACAATACCGAGTAGAACAAAGCCAAATATTTATCAAGCAACGTTAGGCGAGTTCACAAGATTGATAAAAGTATGGTTTAAATCAAAGAGAAATGATGTTGATAATGACTAGGTAGCTTTGCTAATCTATTATATAAAATCTCACCTGTCTGTTTAAAGTTATGTATGTATGTCTGCCTAAAACTTTCACGAGATCAGTACCATTTTGAAGCTCAACGTCTCAAGCGACAAATATCGGAAAATTGGCTAAAATCATTAATTCCTTCACCCTCAACTAGGCAGTTTTCTACATGGTGTGGGGTCAATTATTTGCGACCCATTTTTGCAAGTCATTGTATTGGTTGGGTTGACTTTGCCTAATTTGAACATTCCGAACTTCCAGTTGTGTCATGGAGTAGAGGTAAGACGTCAGATTTTCTTTCACTTTCTTTTCTGCCTTCGCGTCAGGGGTTCGAGCCTGCCTGCCTACTACCACTGTTGTTTTTTTTTTCTCCACACACACACCTCCAAATATCCGGGCAATGCCAGGCACCCAGGCTAGTCTATTATATAAAAGCCAAATATTTGTGCTTGTATGTCCAGCCAAAATTCTAAACAGACTTTGTTGTAAACACAAAACAAAATGGTTCTTGTCCAGAATTCCCTCTATATCAAAAAAAAAAACAAAAAAAAAAACAAAAATCTGTATGATGTATGTACACGTGACGAAACGAAAATATACTCTAAAAATCGTGTAAATTGATCAAGTTTATTTTTTATAAAGAAATCATTTTCAAACGAATAATAGGAATTCGTAGGCATTACAACACAAGTCTAGTTAGTAAGAATTATTGTTAAGTAATACCCCCCTTTGTTTCTCGACATTTTACATAATGGCGAACAAGACAGTTACTTCTTGAATACTCATAATGTGGTTTTTCGTATTTAAAAATAAAACTACTCGATTAATAAACGTGATATAATTTTTTTTTTAAATATAATTTTTTTCGTTTCGTGTACGTACATAGTAGAGATTTTTCTTTACTTTTTTTTATAAGAGGAATTCTGACCACGAATTATTTTGTTTCGTGTTTACAACAAATTTCTGAATGAAATGTATATCATTTTAATTATTGGAATTTGTTTGTTTTTTTAGATGAGTAATTTGTATATTTTATTTATTTACGGACTATTACCCACATCTTTTTTATAGTTGTTTTACGACGTTTCGGCCACCTATTCCTCTGGCCTTCGTCTGGTTGTTTACCGCGATGGGATAGGAATGCTGAATCTTTTCACTGTAATTCTTGTCTTCCATAGTTGTTGTTGTCTCACCATGGTTTTGGCCGGTTTTAGGTAGGATTGAAACCCTATCTTCAGACAATGTTCATCTAGAACTGTAGAGATTCAACGAAATTCAAACTGTAGAGATTCATTGAATCTCTACAGTTCCAGGTGAGCACTGTCTGAGGATAACTGTTTCAATCCTACCCAAAGCCGGCCAGAGGATTAGTTGGCCAAAACGTGATGAGACGACAACTATGGAAGACAGTAATTACTGAAGATACAGTTGAAGATTAAGTATTCCTATCCCGTCGAGGGTAACAACCTGACGAAGGCCAGAGGAATAGTTGGGCGAAACGTCGTGAAGCAGAAACTATAAAAAAAAAGAAAAGTTGAGGATAATAGTCCGCAAATAAATAAATAAGAAATGTTTGTTTTAAATTAATGTTTCAGATATTTTAAGTTGCGAACGAATCTACGTTATGTGTGTTGATTAGACTTTAACAGTTGTTAATCCATACCACTTATCTGAGTGGAATGATTAAGCAATTGGATTAGAATACATGTGCATTGTTGTAGTTGAGGTTTTTAATTAGAAATAAAGAGAGGATGGGGGGGGGGCTTTTCAAGCAAATTGAAGAGCAGTAGTGGCGTGTAAGGAGGCCGCAAATATACAAAGAGATTGGAAGAGAAAGGGGCGGGGTAAACCAAGTGGACAAAAAATACAAACAAAACGGAGTAGACGGTATGCGCGTTAAATGCCATGATAGTTACTGGCGTTTAAATTCGGTTGTTGCTTCGGCCGGAGGGATTACCGACAGCAAATATGGAGCGAAACAAAAGAAACTGGGTCAATTAGAGTGAGTGATAGTGCACTGTCTCGTCGTCGCTCGTCCAACCTCATAATACCTCCACTCCACGGCACCACCCACGCCCCTGCTTATCGACCACCACAACCACCTGTCTTCTTACGGGTTTCCCCCTTACGGTAGGCCCGAGACAGCAGAACAGCTAAAATTGGATAAGTTGGCGTTACAAACATCAAAGATCTAACGATTTTTAGGTTTAGAGTAGAGTATGATTTTTTTTTGTATCGATCTTAGGAGGCCATTATTCTCTCCGGCATTATCTCCTCCTTTGTGAGAATGGATTGACTTATTATTGTTGGTCGTGTGACGCACACCCACCAGGGGTTATCGACAGGCAAATTTATGACAATTTCTACAATTTTTTTTTTTTTTTTTTTTTACACAGGAATCACCACCAATCAAGGCCCGAAGGCCACTCGAGGATAAGGGTTAATGGGTATACGTTAGTCAATGTGATTATAGCGTAGTAAACATAAGTAGGGGAAATTTTGTAAATTGGATTACTTAGGGGGACGGTTAATCAAGAACTTGTTTACGTTGGACTTGAAAACAATCAGATTGTAGTCAACTGGAAAACAGGCAAACGGAAGAGAGTTCCACAGGTGTGCAGTTCTAAGAAAGATGCTTTGTTCATGGAACCTACATTTAGGTTTAGGCACAGATAAAGAGTGTGGGGAAACTATCAAGTTTTCCCTTTGAGGCAGGAGGGATTCCCCCATGTTAAACCAACCTTGTGTCACATCTACTCTTCGTGGTAAATGTTGCAAGAGTGTTCACCGGTCAAACTGGTCAAGCTTTTTCTCTAGCCTACACTATATCTTTAAGTATGGCAGCCCATGCACGATTGTCTTGAGCAAGGTCGCACAAGATGTCTAACCAATCGCAATCTCACCATCCAAGAACATGTAAGCTAACCTAAGTTCTCCTTGATGGTTACTGTCCTGGCCATCAGCTATCTACTAACACGCTTGCACCATCCATACAGAGAGGTATGGAGGATTACATTGCGAATTATCTCTCTCTTTAGGCAATGAGCCACATACCTAAACCATTGAAGATGTTGCTACTACAGACAGCAAAGACTTTAGATTGAAGTATTGACGAAAAAAACAATCGTTATAGATAGTTGTACTTCCTATAGCAATCGTTGACAAACAATAGTAACTATAATTTGATAAGATGGGATGGGCGCTATTGAGTGGCCGTCTTTTATCGATTATATAACAGAGCAAGAGTTATCAAAATTCTATGTTTCTTCGATTCACCATTTTAGTGAATTTCGAACATGGATTAAATAAAGGGTTCCGTTTGAAATTCCATGCAGATTCACGAGTTTGACAAAGATTCCAGAGTACAGCAAGATACACCTGAAGAAGGTCGGTGACGACATCGACCAAACCTTGTGTAAATAACATTCAAGACGAGAACAGTAGTCTGAAGAATCCAAATAATACGAACACCGTTGTTGTAATCCTACAAGATAATTTTATATATTAGTTAATTTTTTTTTTTAACAAGTTATTTTTGGGGAAAAATTTCATGAGTTTTATTGGCAAATGACCAGAAACGTATTTTGTTTTTTTTTTAACGAAAATAATGCACAAATCTATTCATAAGTCAGCATAGCTTTTTGGCTTATGAGGTTAAGCCAACAAATTGCACTCATCTGAGAGCATGTTAACCACAAGAATGTTCCCATGCTATTTTGTGCTATGGTAGCATATATTTGAAACTACCATATGCCATTTTTCTTTAAAATAAACAACTATTGATGCTATCTCCTGTCTTTGCAATAAAATCTTAAATCTTGGGGATTTATTTTAGGTTAAAAAGTCAACGGCTCTTTATAAAAACTGAAACAAAATTTTAACCAGCAACACAGGTTTACACTTGCCATATTTATCAAATTCTGTATGGAAATTATATTCAAATTACCCCAATTTGAATTGAAAACCATGCTTAATTTCAAAAGAGTTTCCAATGGGTAGCTAATCTGTATAAGTCCTGGAGATGAAATTTTGCAGGCAAAGAGCAATCAACAAATTATGAGCACGAATTCTAAAATATCCGATTCTTTCATGGAGAAATTCTGGTTTCTGATTGTTGCAAGCAGAACACAGATCTATTTGAGTGGTCAGTTTCTATCGCCAGTGCCTATGAGCAGAACCTTCCAATTTTTTTATGATCATATCCTCTCACTTGCAACACCTCATGTCACCATGTGGTACATATGACATCACATTCACTCACTGGTTGTCATTAGATCACAGAAATTAAACAACATTGAATCTGCTCAGTACCAGATGGATGAAAATTTGGGATTATTGGGCAATGGGGAGTATATGTCGGCGAACAGTCACACTTCCTTGCAAAAATTGCCAAATATAATGTCATCAAAATCTTTTGACCAATGTATGTATATATATATATATATATATATATATATATATATATATATATATATATATAACTGGGAACCATTTGTAGATTTAATATTTCCTAGAAATTGCTATTTACTAATAGATTACCACATATAAAGATTAAAAGCCACTTGAGGATAAAGGTCAACAAAATGGATAGATTGTCAGCTGAATGATGACGAATATCATTAAATTCAATAGCCAGTGCTCAATTATATGACCACTAAACTACTAAATTTAATATGGTGCTGTGAACAGAATCGTAACATTATCACTATAATCAGTCATGATTTCGTGGGTGGCTTGTTTTACCATGGCATCTATCTTGTCCAAGAGATGAAGATCTTTGGAGAAAGGGGTGCATGAAGATTTGGGAAATAAAGACATCCATTGTGGAGGCTAGACTTGAAGAGATGGCATCAGAACCCTTCTGCAACTTTCCAGGACAATGCTAGATCATTAAAAAATATCTTTAAGCTAAAAAGGCATGGGTTAAGTATCTTGCTAAAGCCCTTGTTGCCAAATACTGTTATTAAGGGTTGGTGGCCTGTTACAACTATTACATTAGGGAAGCCTTCGGGACAAGATCAAAGTGTAGTATCTGTTCTTCAGATGCTGCACTTCTATTTCTTTTTCTCTTTTGGTGGAGGAGAAATCCTTCACGATTGAGACAATTTTTATTTTTGTACCTTTTCTCCACGTTAAAAAACGACCCTGGTGTCTAACTCTGCCCCGTGGGGAGGCATAGTAAATAGGTACATTAGGGAAGCCGATAATTAACATTAGTGCAAAACTTGCTGCCTGTAAATACGATATGCCAGCGCTCAGGGCTGCAATAGTTCATACATAAATATTGCTACATTCAAGTAATATTTACGTACAAACTATTGCGGCCCTTTAACCTGTTGAGTATCTATCTTATTCTACAATTATTATGAGGGAATTAAAAAATTAGTGAATAGAATGAATCTAATTTGAGGACTTAAAATGACTATGTTGCAGCCCTAAGGGATGATCTTGTGGTAACGTGTCTTGCTGATGGGAAGTTCTTGGAAATAAATTCTGTTCATGGTAATTCCGTTTGATGTTAGGTACACAGATGAAAAAAAAGGAAGGTTCTTTTCAGCTGTGGTAGGAAGATAATAGATGCGTTCTTGCTATGAAAGTTTTACAAGGTGGAACTAGGGATCATACAGTTCGTAGATAAATCTTTTATTGGCCTAAAAAAAAAAAAAAAAAAAAATAAGTACATTGATCTGAACTAGGACATTTATCTTTGTTACAAGGATTAATAAACGTCATCGTAATGGAAACACACACACAAATAGAAATAACCTGTTTTGTGTGACATCGTTCACACAAGACTTGAATGACTTGCAAAAATGTTGACGAAAAAACCGATCCCTCCTTGTAAAAACGACCCAGTTGACGATATAAGAATGAATGCTTTTGGCCAATTTTTGGATATTATTTGGCCGAGAGACTGAGCTTTTAAACGATACCAATTTTGTTAGTGTTCGTCGTGTTTGCCGAAAGTTTTAGCGATACATACAAACATACATACATTCTTACAGACTTAAACCCACACCGCCAGAAGGAAAAGAACAAAAATGGAGGGTCACATTCAATGCTGCCAAGACTAAGCTTGTTTCCGTCAATAATTACAAGAAACCTTCTCAACCACTAATAGCTATGGCTAAAGACACATTACCTGAAAGTACTTCTTTCAAATTCTTTAACTTACTGTTGACAGGGAACATAAGTTGGAACAGATACATCGATAGCATTGCCAAGGCTGCTGCAAAGAAGGTGGGCTTTCTCTACCTTGCTAGAAAGTTATTTATACCTAAAAATATCATGTACCTCTATAAGGCCATATTCGCCCATGTATGGAATATTGTGGTCACATTTGGGCTGGTGCATCTGCTACTGGTCTCTCACCCTTTCAAAACAGACTTGCCAACCTGATAGGTCCTGAACTGTCATCTTGGCTTCAACCTCTGTCCCACCAACAAAATGTTGCGTCCCTCTACTTGTTTTACAAGTATTTTAATGGTGTATGCTCCAATGAACAACAAGCCCTTGTACCCTCTCTACGTAAATATCCCCCCCGTCAAACCCGACAAGCAGCAAAGTCTCACCCCTACACAATAGAGATCCCTAGATGTAAGAAAGCCTTCTCCTCTAATAGTTTCTTCCCCACAACTGCTAGAAAATGGAATTCCCTTCCAGGTTACTGTTTCCCAAACTGTACTGACATGCAGAAGTTCAAGTGTAATGTGAACAGACATCTTTTTACTCAACTCCCTACATAGTATCTCTGCAACTTATGTTCTTGATAGTAGGTCCCTACAT
This sequence comes from Euprymna scolopes, assembly GCF_053919585.1. Classification (NCBI taxonomy): domain Eukaryota; kingdom Metazoa; phylum Mollusca; class Cephalopoda; order Sepiida; family Sepiolidae; genus Euprymna; species Euprymna scolopes. The sequence goes on along the minus strand of NC_136489.1, from coordinate 113,178,762 downwards.
CAAAGTGGCATTGTGTCTTGTTTGGGTTGAAAATGTAATATTTTTTCTTTTTAAAAATACCCGTTTTGTTGATTTTGGAGATGATGATTGATAATCTGAATCATTCGAACTACTTTGCTCATCTTTTCAACGTTTCGGCTGATGTAATCTCCAAACTTCTTTAGGGCGACTGATGGTGCAACAGATAAAGTGTTATGTAATAATCGGTACTAAATGACAGTCTTCTGTCAATCCTCAGTATGGGCAATACTAAGAATCTAATTACGAATTACTTAAGACTTCTACCAAGGTATGGTTGATGAAACAAAAACAGTCTACCTCCACAGATTGAATAAAGGGTTCAGTTCGGAATTCTAAACAGATTCACGAGTTAGACAAGATACACTTGAAAGAAATTGGAGGTTACATCAGTCGAAACGTTGTGAGAATAATATGCAATGTGAGAATAATCCAAATGATACAATGAAAATCTCAAATATTCTAAAGAACACCGGATAAGACAAGAATATATAACACGAGCATGCACTACGTATTTCAGAAACGCCTTACTGAAAGTGATTCTATGCTTGCTCGAGGTGTATGTGTATGTATGGGGGGGGGCGTTATGGAGTCTCTGAAGCTCTCCATGATATTAATTTTATTGCCTTACTTAAAAATGTTGTTAAAAAAAAAAAAAAAAAAAACAGTCGCTTCTATGTTCTTTCTCTTTGCATGTCTTTGAAATGTGTGGTCATCGAATAGTTTCACACTTTTTATGCAGTTTTTTGCATGTTGTATGCTGAAGGATCTTTCAAGTTGCATGCTTACATGCGAATAGAGTAGAAAATGTTGGGGGTTTAGCATCAAGTTTAAAATCGAAAGCCCTGAAATTTTTGTTTTTTTTGCAAAATAACTTAATCCCACAATTAATGTAGATTTCAGAATGTACTGTGTATTATTGAAGTATATAGGAACAAAGCTGCAGGAAATAAAACATTGGTGAAGTTACATTTATTATAATAAGAGACAGCCATAGCCAACCTGCTCACACATAACCGCATAAGCCATATAGTGGAAGGTTATAGAAGTTCTTTATAGAAGTCTCATAGCTAATTTCATGGTCATGATTAATAGGCAATCAATTGCTTGTATTTATTTAACACGATTACAAAAGGTTATTTAGATTAGCCTCGTTTTTTTTTTCTTTCTTCAAGTTAACCAACATGATCAGAAAACAAAAGTCACGTGGTGTAACAAAAGGAACGGACGACACTTATAAGCAATCACATTTTTTTTTCATGGAAAATGCTACAGACAAGACATGAAGCCATCAGATGTAATGAGCTAAGAATAAAAAAAAAATACTTCAAAGTCAAAAGCTAGCCAGCGATAAATGTTATACAGATAGAATCCACCCAGAAAATAGCAATTCTTCCCCCAATAGATTCTATACACATATACACGATAATTGCATCCCTGAAAGGCTTGAAACATTCTATCGGCGTGAATGGAATGTCCTCTGATGAACTCTTTGCACTCGTGCCCTCTCGACGTACATATCACCGACAAACCTGCTTAGCAACAAAATCACACCCCTTCACTGTGAGGTTCCTAAATGCTAGAAAGCTTTCTACTCTAATAGTTTTTTCCCCCTTAAACAGTTACACTTTGGAATTCATTTCCTGCTACCGGCTTCCCTGACTGAACTGATATGCAGAAATCATTTTGATAATATTTCCTAGGCATGGTTCCAAATTGTATCCCCTTACACCGAAGTGGCGACATGCCTTGTTAGTGGTGAATGTGAATTAAAAAAAAAAAGAAAAAAAAAAAAAGAAGAGATCTACACGTCTATGAAGGAGGAGTTCTAAAATGCATCCCCCAGGAGGTACAAGATATAACCTCGAGGAGGTGGAGCTCTAGCAAGTTTAGCAGTTTGTTTCTTTCCATCTTTGCTATTCAAATAAAAAAATTTTTTTTTTTTTTTTTTGTTATTTTCGTAATCTTGTTTCTCTGGCTCTCAACCTTTTTAGACTCACAAGAATGTTTAGTGTTAGACCGTCTAGCTAAAAATGTACACGTATGCATTCTTCTTCTAAGTGTTTTCTTGAAATTACTTATTCCAAAAAGCACAAAAACAAAACAAACCCATCTACAGCCTCAGTGCGACTAGCTATACCAACCCAGCATTGCTCGAATTTTATGTTATTTTAGTTTTAATTTTTGAATTAAAAAAATAATAATCTGCAAGTCACACATAGACGAGAAACACGCAAAGTGTTCACATAATTTTGTTAATTTAGGAATAGGAAAAAAGGGAGATATTTTAGCATGAAGTTTAAAAATCGAAATTAAGTTACCTTTCTTAAATTTTGAAATTTTAAGGTCATTACTTTGAATTGCCTCTTCTGAATAAGTATTTTCAGAAAGAAACTCAAGCAAATCACATATTTTTCAGTGTAAATAGCATGCAGCATAAAAAAGGAAAAAAAAAAAATAGCTAGTTATAATCAAATATCAATTTATCAGATATATTGCTATCCAGATCTAAAATCGTAAATCAGATCGACTTTTCTTAATATATGAGATAATATATTCAAATAAGACTATAAACAAATAGTTAATTTGATTTTCAGCTAGTTAGTCTGTAATATTTATATGTTTTATATCATATGAGCTGTATTTTTACCCAGTGCTGTATAGGTTGACACATACTGCTGGGTGGAAACCTCACAGAATGATTTTTCTTTAGATAGGATAAAAAAAATCGTTTTAGCTCAGTTTTATTTTTGATTTCCACAAATATTTGACAAATGATCCATAAAAAAAAATAATTCAATGTGTATTTATCAAGGTTACATCTTGTCTGATATTTTCATTGACACATAGATGATGAAACGTTTCAGGTAGCTTACTCTCAGTATAGTCCACTATATTTTGTGATATAATAAAAAGAAAGGTAGCTTACTCTCGTTCTCTCAGCCCCATAGTGCTACATAGTACTTTACTACATACGAAGTCTTCTGAAGGTTGAATGTTCGATCCTCAGTGCAGACAATACTAAGAATACAATCGCAAATTACTTAAAGACTTCTACCTGGGTATGGCTGACAAAAACGAAAGCAAGCTATCGCCGTGAATTAAATAAAGATTTCTGTTTCTCGAATTCGAAAAGACACACCCAAAAAAGGTTGGAGGTTGCATCGGCTGAAATATTGTGAGAACATCTAAGATGAGAACAATAGTTTGAATAATCCAAATTATCAAATTATCATCTCAAAAATTCCAAAACTGAATAAAAAATAATATGTAGTTCAAGGGTGAGACCAGGAGTTTCTTGATTTGCTTGACTTTCCCAAAAACGCTGGGAAATAACCATTTTCTACTTTATTCGCATGCAAGCACGTCTTTTATTCTCACTGGTATTTCTTATCACATTCATTTTGTGTTTTTCATCTTTGGTTCATTCAGAACAAGCGAAGCCCTTATTTTTCATTTTGTCATATATAATTACCTCCTATCAGATGTGTGTGTGTGTGTGTTCTTAACAATGTTAACATACAACTGGCACTGCAACACATCCTAAGTACAATAACAATAAGAATAAAAGCCATTGAAACTCCTTCGGCTCAGACTCGGAGAAACACGATGGTAAACCCCTAACAAAAGGACTGGGCGTGGATGAGCTTCACCAGTGCCTGTTGGGAAGGATCTGAAGAAATAAACTCTAGTGTTGAAAAAAAAAAAAAAAAAAAAAAAAAAAAACTGAACAAAGGCCTGACTATAAGGAACAAAAGAATGTGAAGTTTGGGCAGGGTGGTGGTGGGAGGGTGAATGGGGAGAATGTAAGCATCTAGGTGGAGGGTAGATGGGAATGTGGAGAAGTGAAGTGATGAGTGTCAATCTATTTTGCAGATGAATCTAAGCGAAATTGCATCATCTCTCATCTACTTGGCTGAATGTAGGTAAATTACAAGTGTTGACAAAAAATAAGAATGAGAGAGAGAAATGGAGAAAAAAAGGAGTAAAAGAAGGAGGGCCAGAGAGGAAAGAGAGTCAGAGAGAAAAGAGGAAAAGAGTGGAAGAGAGTATAAAAGAGGAAGAGAAACGAAGAGAGTAGGAGAGAAAGGGAGAGAGTAGGAGAGAAAGGGAGAGAGTAGGAGAGAAAGGGAGAGAGTAGGAGAGAAAGGGAGAGAGTAGAAGAGAAAGGGAGAGAGTAGAAGAGAAAGAGAGAAAGTAGGAGAGAAAGGAAGAGAGTAGGAGAGAAAGGAAGAGAGTAGGAGAGAAAGGAAGAGAGTATGAGAAAAAGAAGAGAGTATGAGAGAGAGTAAAGACAAAAAGAGGGAGGAGTAAAAGAGAAAGACAGTAAAAAAAGAGAAAGGAAAAGCAAGAGAGAAAAAAAACAAAAAAGTTTAAAATTTTGGTAAATGCGGGGTGCTGCATTTTTCAACGCTCACAAGCTGTTAGAATGCAACGAAGAAAAACCAAGTTGGCAGGATACAGGCAAATTGAAAATGTTTCGATGACGAAATAATGCAACTGTTAACAGTATGATAATCAACAGGGTATGCACTCTCCCTTCTTTCAACTGCGAAAACAGATGTGTGTGCAGACAAAATATTTGAGGAGATTGAGACACACACACACTCGTATTTATCTCAAAGAGCATTAAAGTTAATAGCCATGAAATACTTATGGTTTCCACCCTGACCGGACTAGACGTTCGTTCTATTCCAATAAATCATACTTATTATTGACTATTAAATAGAAAAAAAGTTATTTATACTTCAAATGTAGACATAGTGGCATGGTGAAAATGACAAAGAAATGGACGGAGTGAGAAAGAAATAAGCAGGGCAGAGGAATGAGAAAACAGGGAGAATGCCACAGAATGGAAGAGAGGGAGAGAAAAAGAACTAGACAAAGAGAAGGATAGAGAATAGAGAGGTGGAGAGAGAGAATGGCAGAATATTAGAAAAATCAAAGACTGAGTGAGGGAGAAAGGGATAGAAAACATGAGAAAGGCAAAGAGAAAAGGATAGAAAGTGAGAAAAGCACAAATAGAAGAACACAGAGAGAGAGAGAGAGAGAGAGAGAGAGAGAGAGAGAGAGAGAGAGAGAGAGAGACAGAGACAGAGACAGAGACAGAGAGAGTAAGAAATGTACAGAGAGGAGGTCCCAGAGCTGAAATGACATGGGAAGAGAGAGGGAGGGAATATAGAAATACAGACAGACGAGTAAAGAGTGAGAAAAGAAAAAAGAGAAGAGAGAGAGAAAGTGAGAGAAAGACAGAAGAGAGCGAGAGAGAGAAAGAGAGAGAGAGTGAGAGAAAGACAGAAGAGAGAGAGTGAGAGAAAGACAGAAGAGAGAGAGAGAGTGAGAGAAAGACAGAAGAGAGAGAGAGAGAGAGAGTGAGAGAAAGACAGAAGAGAGAGAGAGAGAGAGTGAGAGAAAGACAGAAGAGAGAGAGAGTGAGAGAAAGACGGAAGAGAGAGAGAGTGAGAGAAAGACAAGAGAGAGTGAGAGAAAGACAAGAGAGAGTGAGAGAAAGACAAGAGAGAGTGAGAGAAAGACAAGAGAGAGTGAGAGAAAGACAAGAGAGAGAGAGTGAGAGAAAGACAAGAGAGAGAGTGAGAGAAAGACAGAAGAGAGAGAGAGAGAGAGTGAGAGAAAGACAGAAGAGAGAGAGAGTGAGAGAAAGACAGAAGACAGAGAGAGTGAGACAAAGACAGAAGACAGAGAGAGTGAGAGAAAGACAAGACAGAGAGTGAGAAAAAGACAGGAGAGAGAGGGGGGGGGAATTATACTATTGCTAAAATCAGCTGAAGAGGGATATAAAAAAGGAACACCAAATGAGACAATATGGTATCGAAAAAAAATAAACTCAAAATAAGGACAAAGAAATTGAAAGACTTTCCAACCGTCAAATATTGTAGCAAATCACATCAAACGAACTATTTATAATTCATGGCAAAAAAAAAAAAAAAAGAAGACAATTGTAAGTAAAACTATTTTAAAAACTATTACAACAGTGAATGTACAAATTGCCAATATGTAGTTTTTAATTCAATACACTGTCATTTATTAAACTTTTTTTTTATGTGAACGCAAGAAAATTTATTTATTCAATTATCTGATAACAACGTTTGAATATGACTTCAATTTAAAAGCTCATGAACATCTTTTTCAGGCGCAAAATTTAAACAGTCTATATTTGGAACTGATTATTTCGGCATTGTTTCCAGTTGTCCTGAACTTATCCTTGCTACTGGAATCAGACAGTGCCAACTCAAAAGTGTGGTTAGAGATTGTGCAACCCTTGCTCCCACAATTGCATGCGCAGTCACTTTTGCAGAAGTATTCAGTGTTTCCCAAGAGTGAATCTAGGCCAAGAACAGGTTGGATGATGAATGACACAGCAGAGAGAGAGAGAGAGAGAGAGAGAGAGAGAGAGAGAGAGAGAGAGAGGAGGAGGGAGGGGGAGAGGGAGGGAGAGAATACGAAAGACACACAGAGAAGAGTAGAGAGAATGAAAAAAGATAGAAAGAAGAGAATGAGAAAGACAGAGAGGTCACAAATCTAGAAAGAAATCAAAAGAGAGAGAAAGGGTTTGGTTTGACGGCATATCAACCCTTTTTGGGTTATTTAATACCGAATTAAGTTATTTTGGTGATTAGTATTCATGTTGCATCCAGTTATTTTGTAAATGGTTTTTATTTTTCAAGCTTTTTGTATCTTCAATCGCTAGTTTTTAGTGTTTGGTTTAGTTGTTTTATAGTGGATTTTATCGTTTTTGTTCCCTGCCCTGCAGAACATGAATGAGTTTTGCAATGGGAGAGGGTGGAAAAAGGTTACAGTATTAATGTTTGATATATTTTTAAGTTAAGAAACCAGTCAGAAAGTGTGTGGGGGGGGATAGAAAGAAAAAGGGGAAATGGGAAGAAGGGAAAGGGGGTGTTGTCTTTTTGTTTTGCAGAACATAATTAAGTTCTGCAAAAGGAAGTAGAAAACTATAAAAGCATCAATGTTAGGTGCATTTCGTCTCAGGAAGCCAATATCTTCAGACAGCCTGATCTGATATCACCAGGAGAGAAAGGGAGGATAATATTCGAAAAAAAAAAAAAATCAGATAGAAAGAACAGCAAAATGAGAGACAATATGACACTGAAAAAAAAAAAAAAATAGTGAGGACACAGAGAAATCGAAAGATTTTCCAACCAACAAATATTGTATCCTTATATCAGAGGAACACCAAGAACTGGTTCGATGATCAGAGCTGAGAACATTTTCATCACAATGTAATTTTGCTCAAAATGTAACTCGTTATACTTGAGCAGATTAGTTGTTTTAAACAGCTGTACGTACATATCACCCTTTATATTATAACATGTCATGTTCAATTTATTAAACACCTCGATTAATTAATAATTCAAAATAATTTAAAGTTTGACTGCACAGTATACACACACACGCGCGCGTTCACACACACAGTTCAAACTGTGGTCACAGCTGTTTGGAACTACATAAATGACTTTGGAAAAAAAAAGGCATAAATTCATTCTTCCTTTTTCATTATTGATGAAATAAAACAAAATAAAACAACAAAAAAACACCGATAGGAACCTTTAAGCATGTAATCCAATACAATCTGTCGCATGTTTCTTCAAGAGGAATTAAAAATGTAATTGTCTTATTTTGCGTCTCTACCTTTATTAAAGGTACAGACAAAAAGGGGGATGGTAAAGCAAGCTGAAATCAACATGAATTTACCAACCTGGGACACGCGGGTACACTGCTCCCCCTCCCCATCCCCAACGCGTATGTGGATAGCACAATAAACGTTTTCCCTCCCTTCCTAAAAAACTACAATCAGTTTCAACTGAAAAAGTCAAAATTAAGTGAAATACACCAACTGTGTGTGTGTGTGTGTGTGTGTGTGTGTGTGTGTGTGTGTGTGTGTGTGTGTGGAGAGAGGAAGGGACAGGAAATAATTTTTTGATATAAAAAAATGTCATCTAACTTCCCTAATCCCCTTTTCATGACTTGTTCTTTGTCTCTTTACACACACTACAAAATTTATGTTTTTAGAAAGAACTGTTATAAAGAGGGGGGAAATCACCCTCCGCTTTTTTAAATTTTTTTATTAAAAACAAAAAAGCAGATTTTGATGAAAAGCTGAGAACTCAAATTCATTAAACGCTTTTACAATTTAAGCGGAAATCCCCGTTTTCTGGGGGATGAAAAAAATGAATTCAGCTAAAACGCAGAGAATCCAACCCCCTATAAATCTGGCAAAACTCCATTGGCTCAAGTATGAGCGACTAACCCTAATATTTGACATATAACCTTTATGGATCACCTTCTAAAGCTGTCGTATCTAATTTTTGAATAACTCTTCAATCTTACAGAGATGTGAGTAGAAAATCGCAATGAAACAAAGAAAAGAAGAAATTCGACTCGGCCTTGTTATTTTTTTTTTCAATTTTATTACCGATACTTTTCAACAATGTATTGCATATGGTTTTAAAAGTCTCTTATTTCGACATGTAGTTACAAGAAAACCCTGCCGTCTCGTCACGGGCTTGAAAGTCTTTCGCTGCCATGAGCCATACATTCACCTTACGCCGGTACGCGCCTTTTTCTGCTCCTCATCACGTGGTGTACTTTTCTCTCTTTTTTCTTCTCCTTTTCTTCCCTCGCTGTGGCGTCATATCGCGCATACGTTTGGTCATTTGCTTATGTGTCATACGACTGTTGCTGCTGATGCTGCTAACACGCGTCAGCGACTCTGTTACAATAACACGTTGGCAAAACAGTGTTCCTTGGAGTCCGAGTGGCAGCACGTTTCCTTTCAAATAAGCACTGAAATCACAATGAATTTTCAAACTAAATGCTTCTCCCCTATCGCATGTGTGTGAAGAGGGCAATGGAAAACATTTTTTTAAAACTCGAACGATGATGCACTAGTGATAAGTAGTAAAAACGTTCAAAATAATTTAAAAAATAGTATTTACTAGCGGGGGTTCTCGGCGTTACCCGGGTGTTTGGAGGTGTAAAAAAAAAAAGTGTTAGTAGGCAGGCAGGCTAAAACCCGCGATGCCAAGGTGGAAAAGAAAGTGACAGAAAACGTGACATCTTACCGCTACGCTACGAGGCCATAGGAACTGAAAAGCGTTCAAATTTAGCGATGTCAATCAAAAAGTTGACTTGCTAAGCGAATCACGCAGGTGCAGAAATGAAGGTTGGTTGAAGGTCAGTTAAACTTTTCGCCGTTTCATTTATTTGTTTGTTGGAGAAACCAAGCCCCCCCTCCCAAAAAAGGGGGAACTCTCAAATGAATAGCAATTGACTTATATGAAGGGGGTTTCCCACATTGATCAAAGCTGATTGCTTTCAAGACATGGCGGCCACGAAAACCAAGCGAATCGCTTTGTTTTGATTCAGTTTCGCTTTATTTATATGAGAAAGACAAACACTGGAAATCAGGTTTTTTTTTTTTTTTTTTTTTTTTTAACTCGCTCAAAATAAATGTAGAGACGACCTCTGTTCGCAAATCGTAGATATTATAATCTAGGGAGTATATAAAAAGTCCTCTAAAATAGTGACCCCCACCCCACCGAAAAAACGCCTTTGTTGGATATACAAAAACAGGCGCGTCCGTTTTGCCTTTTATATATAAAGATGCCGAATATCATTAGCGTATTCTGTCAAGTTACATGAACCACCGGAAGTTCACAAACGAAAATTTTGTGACTTTTTGCCGTGACAAAAATGTTGGCCAATAAAAACATAATTATAGAAGAAAACAATCATCATATGATAATTTCAACAAAAATGTATATTTTTTGTTTTTACAAAAAAAAAAAACAAAAAAAAAAACGAATGAAACATAAATGGAAAATGTTTAGAAACTTTAAGGAAATTGGTACTTGTGCAGTTTACAGACCGTGCTGAAATAATATTACTTAGAAGGCTATTCTTAACAATGGGAGAGGAGATTTTTAACTACGCTGTAGTTTCACCTAACAATTTAATAAACAACAGATACCACAAAAAGGAATTTAACTTTAAAATCCTATCTATACACACATTTACTGAATTTTCTACAATATTTTTTTATTTGTTGTTTGACTTCATTGACTAAGCGTTTCGGCAACTTTCAGTGACATGTAAGCTGTCAGAATATACCGATGAAACGTTGGTTTTAGTATGGTTCGTATTCTGCATAAGTACCAACAAATGTTTAATTACTGAAATATCATTGTTGGTAAACAAGAAAGTCGAAATTAAGAGAAAGACATTGAGTGCACATGTAAAAGACGACAAATTTATTAACATCTTCAGTTTTCAGAGAGAACTGCTGAAGGGAAGAGGAAAAGAGAAAAAAAACACGAAACGAGAAAGAAAGAGGAAACAGAAGAAATAAAATCTAGTCAACGTATATACTATGCACTGAATAAAGCAGGGGAAGGTAGGACAGTAGCCCTAGATATGGCACGAGGGTCGTCTTAGAAAAAAAAGATCCTATGGTATTACTGGACGAATACTTAACATAATTCAATCTTTTTTAAATAAGAGAAGAGCCCAGTTGCCCTCGGTAGACATAAATGACCTCCCTGATAAAATTATCTCTGAAATGGGTATATTTACTGATGACACCACGCTCTATGGGAGGTACGAGGGAGGGGAAAACGAATGAACACACATCTAGGGCAATAACGGAAACCCTAGAGGAAGACCTCCTACCTCAACTGTACTGACATGCAGAAGTTCAAATGTAATGTGAACAGACATCTTGCAGCTCAACTCCCTAGATAGTATCTCTGCAATTATGTCCCAGATAGTAGCCCCCTACATCAAAGTGGCACCGTGCCTTGTTTGGAGTGAAAATGTAATAAAAAGAAGAAGAAAAAAATATAGCGACTAAAAAATAATGATGCAAGGCTCTAGCGATTGGACAGAAATCAACTTCTTTTTCTTATTTAAAAAAAAAAAAAAAAAGAAGGAAAGTGAGGGTGGAGGAGGGTGTCAATCAAAAAGTGGAGAACTCATATCCAGGTTCTAGAGATTTAAGACGAAATCCACTTTTTCTGGATAAAAAAAACAACAAAAAAAAAAAAAAACAGAATTGCACTAAAAAGTTGCTAAACCACATCCTTGACCTTTGCAAGGAATACCGATTCTTTCTAACCTACACCAGCAGGCCTGGCATATAACGAATGACTACTTGCGGAGGAAGAGGCGATAGGAGATGGAGACAACTATCACAAGTAACACTCATTGCCCTGACAGATGCCACTACTGGTAATTAATGGTATGGTACCATGATGACTGGATAGATAATGAGATACATCCCAATATAGATTCGGCTCAAGATATTTCCTCGAATGCACATAAATATTAAACAAAAACAACACATTCTGAATAAGTGCGCAGGAAAACTTATAATTGAGCGGCTAAAATATTTGCGCTCACGGATATGTATATTTCGACAAACCTATAAATCTCCAACCGTTATCAGGTGACAGAATTACAGGGTTCCTTTGTCCTTCCCAGGGACGACGCATAATAAATTATTCCGTTAGCATTTTTAAGCTTTACACATTATTCAGTCCCATCCTAATTTCTCCTGTGCCATGCTTTAAAAACTGTTTTCAGCAATCTTTAGATTTTGTTTTTCCTCCATCCCCATGGGGGTCTGAGAGACTCCGGGGTCAAGTAAGAGGTTCTTGAGTGCAAATGAATTTTTTTTCTTTCTTTACAATTCCGTATTCTAACATGAGGCGCACCAATCATTAACGGGGCCTCCTGAAGCGTACAGCATCCCCTTGAGCTTATGTTGCTCATCGAGCTTGACCAGAAACAGACTGAAATCTCTGTTTCATCTTTTTAACATTTAAAGTTATCCGCAAAAACTTGTAGTGCAACAGATAAAAGTTCTCTAAATAATAATCACTACTAAATGAGAGTCTTCTGGAGGTTGAGGGTTCAATCCTCAGTATATGCGATACTAAAAATACAATCATAAATCGCTTAAGACTTCTACTCGGATATGACTGACAGAACGAACAAGGTACCTTTATTGAATAATTA
>NC_136489.1:113019190-113161690 GCF_053919585.1 Euprymna scolopes | reverse complement strand
AGCACTTTCCCAACTGAACACGTCAATACCAAGAGCTTTAAGATTATCCTTAAAGTGCTTCCTCGGTTTATGTTGTGGACGCTTTCCTCGTGGAATTTCACCATAGAACAGGCGCTTTGGCAATCTATCGTCGTCCATCCTTGTCAGATGTCCAGCCCACCTCATCTGGTTGCGTATAATCAACTTCTCGATACAAGGTACATCAGCCCGCATGAGAACATCCACATCAGATATAAAAGTGTTCCACCTGATGCCCAGAATGTGTCTCAGGAATTTCTGGTGCACTCTCTCCATGACTTATGTGTCTACCATAAGTTGTCCAGGCCTCAGAAGCGTAAAGCAGGAATGGTAAAATACAAGATTGATAGACATTGATCTTTGTATGAATAGTTATACCCATCAGACCATACTTGCTTCTCTAAGCCACCAAAAGCCTTAGTGGCACGCTGTATCCTATAGTTGACTTCAGCATACAGGGTTCCATCTCTGGCGAGAGTACTACCCAAATACACAAATGTGTCAACCACGGCAAGTCTCTGGTTGTTGATAAAAATATTTGGTTCCACATCCAAACTACCGGGTGGAGGTGTGAACATGACCTTAGTTTTCTTAAGACTGATAGTAAACCCAAAAGACGCACAGGCCCCCGAAAACAGATCCATGATACACTGCATATCCCTCTCACCATGGGCCACGAGATCGGCGTCATCCGCATAAAGCAATTCACGAACCAGGTGCTGAAAGGTCTTTGTAGAAGCATGAAAACGACGAAGATCAAAGACCCTACCTGTGGTTCTGAAACGCAAATGAACACCTAGAGAACATTCCCTAAAGGCATATGATAACATAGTTGCAAAATGAATTGAAAAAAGTGTAGGTGCTAGGATATCACCCTGCTTCACACCATTGTCAACCGATATGGGTTCCAACAGGCATCCGTTGAAGTTCAGTCGAGCCTTCATATTAGTGTGGAGCTCCCTGAGTAATCTTATAAATTGAGGTGGGCATCCCAACCTCCCCAGAATTATCCATAGGGCACTTCTGTTCACCGTATCAAAAGCCTATGCAGGTATTTGGGTTGACACATTAAATACCTGCACCAGAGTCCTTCTCTTGCCCTGGTATTCGGGTATTAGTTTGACTCTCCCATGCTTTATTTCTTGGAGGGACAGTCTCTCCACATCGTCCTTGGTGGGTAGGAGGATGTCCCACACGGCGAAGCTCCTCTGGTACAGGTATAGTACCGGGATGTTAAGTTTGTGGAGGAGCCCCGCCATGTCTTCTTTGTTCATCCCCAGAAGGTGGTTTTCCCAACCTCCCCAGAATTATCCATAGGACACTTCTGTTCACCGCATCAAAAGCTTTAGTCAAATCAACAAAAACCTGATAAAGCGGAATGCAGTGTTCAGTACATTTCTCCTGCAACTGCCGAGCAGAGAAGATCATATCCGTGGTTCCTCTGCCCGGACAAAAGCCACTTTGGTTTTCTGGAATGACGGATGGACAAATATACTTTAACAATCTATTGAGTAGAACTCTGGAAAATACTTTGCCAACCGCTTCCAACAAACTTATCCCACGATAACTTCCACAGTCGGTCCTGGGCCCCTTTTCCTTGTACAGTGATATAAGAATTGCATCAACTCAATCCTGATGAACTGGAACACCCCTCCAGACATCAGTGATAAGATGAAGAATTTCATGAACAAGTTTATCAACCCCATGTAAGAGGACTTCCACAGGAATACCATCAAGCCCTGGAGCTCTCCCAACGTTCACTTCCTTGATTGCATCTCTAATTTCATTCTCAGATGGGAACACGGACATTTCATGGATAAGCTTCTGTTGTGATAAAAATTCATTGATGACGTCCTCATCAACATTAGAGGGGTTGTCAAAGAGATCAGAATAATGCTCGGTCCAACGAAGGAGAATTTTGTTAGGATCCTTATAAGGGCAATTCCATCACCTGAGAGTAGGGGAGATGTAGATAGTGTTTGAGGACCAAAAGCTTTTTCAAGCAAATGGTACATGCGTTTGAGGTCTTTACAATCAAAAACCATCTGGATTTGGTTGGCGAGTTTAGCCCACCACTGATTCTTCATTTGGCGTAGTCGCTTTTAGAGAATACCCTTGTTTGCTTTAAGTGACTGTCGGAGGGACTCTCGACCTTCATGAGAGGCAGACAACATCTTATGGTGCAACTCATTTTTAGCACTTAAGAGTTGAGCAATTTCAAATCATTATCATCAAACCAATCTTGATGTTTAGATTTTCGGAAGCCAAGAACATCTACACTTATTTCATAGACTGTATTTTTAAAATGCGCCCATGACCCATCAAAATCAGTAGAATTAACTACAGATCGAAGCTTTTCACGTACACTTGGATCAGCCAGCCTGGACACATCAACCCGCCTGGAAATCCCAACACCACCCAGCCTACACTTCCTCCTTATACAGACCTTTAACTTCCCGCGTACCAAAAAGTGATATGTGCCGCATTCAGCTCCACGCATAACACGCACACTACATACATCCCGCAAATCTGCCTTCCTAGAAATAATGTAATCAATCAAGTGACCTTGTTTTGAATGAGGATGGGTCCAGGTAAACCTATGGACCTCTTTGTGGCTGAAGAAAGTGTTACAGATAGCAAGGTCAAACTGAGTGTATAGATGGAGAAGATGCAGACCATTACTGTTGATCCTACCCACACCAAACCGGCCGAGTGAGTCCCAGGTGTGATGATCCTTGCCAACCCTTGCATTTAGATCACCCATGAGTAAGATCTTCTCAGATAATGGAATAGAGGAAATTGTACGACTGAGATCTTGGTAAAACGCCATGATGGTGTCTTCATCATGACCCATGGTAGGGGCATACACAGATAAAATCGTCATATACCTATTGTGTGCAAGAGGGAAGTGCATCATCATAATTCTGTCACTTACACAGATTGGCTGTTCAATCCTCTTCACCAAATCAGAACGCACTGCAAAGCCAATTCCACCCACTTGTCTCATCCCCGATGGTTTTCCTTTCCCAAAAAAGGTGTATCCCGAGCCCACTTCCACCAATTGATCTTCAGCACTCAGTCGTGTTTCAGACAATGCCGCAATATCTATGCTGTACCTAGCGAGCTCTCTTGCAACAATAGCTGTCCTATGCTCAGGTCTTTCACTATCCAGGACATCTAGCAAAGTTCTCACATTCCACGTAGCAACAGTTAGGTTATTCCTCTCCTGATAAAATTTTGACTTTCCTTGTTTATTATTTTTCTTCAACTTTATCCTGTTTCTCCTGCAAATATAGAGCAGCCACCGACCGCAGGAAGCCGACCAGCTAATAAAAGGGTAGACAATTTTTAGGTCACCTTTTCTAGACCCTTCCCAAATTCATGGGTGGGCAGTGTATCCCTAGAAAAGGCTGCTCAGCCGCCAGATCATCCACCGAAGTTGCTTCCACCCTGTAAGCGATTTAATCGACGATGTTAGATGAATCACTGACCGCCTATGTGCAGATTTGCAGCTATGCACTTCCAGCCCGCTAAGCCTGTGCACGTCGCCACTCGCCTATCGCCATAGGATTTTTTTTTTCTTCTTCGAAAGATATCTGCACATAAAAATCGCGACACAACATGCTTGTGCTACACATATTGTACCCTCTCGCACCCTACCACTGGTTGCACAGTGACAAACTGATATAGTGAGATGACTGAGCAGTGGCATAGTGTGCATGTTTTATTATCACAGAGTTTTAACCTCTCCGGCAGCTGGACATACACACACACATACACATAAGCAAGCAAACATGAATATGTATTTATATATCCCTAGTTCTCAACATATAGTAAACCTCCAGAACTTGAGAGGGAGGCTAACAGGTACTACACCTTGCCCAAGGGTGACCTGAAACTATGCAAAGCAGAGGCGTTCATCTCCCTGAGGTAGTAGGTAACCCGCATACCCAACATATATATATATACATATACATACATATATATATATATACATATATATATATACATATACATACATATATATATATATACATGCATACATATACATATGCATACATATACATACATATACATACATATACATACATATACATATATATATATATACATACATATATATATATATACATACATATATATATACATGCATATATATATATATATACATGCATATATATATATATATATACATGCATATATATATATATATATACATGCATATATATATATATATACATGCATATATATATATATATACATGCATATATATATATATATACATGCATATATATATATATACATGCATATATATATATATATATATATATATATACATATATTAAGGCAATCATGAAGGGAAGACGTATTCCTTCGGAATTCATTTTATATTAAAAAAGAAAAAAAAAAGACCGAGGAGAAAATGAAAATGGACAGCGACTAAAAACTAAAAGTAGGGAAATAAAGGAAAAAAAAAAATCAAAATGAGTCAATTGACATGTTTCGCCCTCAAAATTGGAATCGAGGGATTTATTTTTTAGTAATTTGTTTTCCTTAATAATAAAATCTAAAAAAGAGACGAGAGCAAGAGCAATTGTATGGGGATGAATTTTAGAGGTTGATCACGTTCAAACCCAACAAGCAGTCTTTTTGCTTACAAAGGGAAGGCTTCCTAAGGCGAACGTGAACAGTCTCCAAGACTTTTAGATGATATACGGAGTGAGCTCGACTCAATACAGAGAAAGAGTCGATGCTGAAGTTTGTTACACAATCCCGGTATTTAATAAAATGTTCCGTTATAGCGGATCTATATGTGTTGCTTACAGTGTTGGTAGGTAGGAATGTTCCATTCCTGATTTTGTTCGGTATATGTTGTTGTATGCGACTTTTCCAATTTTAAAGACGTTCGACCCACGTAGTCGGCACCGCAACCACATTTAAATGAATAAATGACATTACTAATATGATGAGGGGGTAGAACATCTTTTTTATTGGAAGCCATTAATGGTTTTGTATTATACACAACACAAACATTTGAAGCAAAATAACATCCTTCAACAGTTGAACTAATTTGTTTGGTTAATTTTTCAACCACGGCAATCGTATATAAACCGGACATTTATCCACTATATTGGGTTTTGTTCGTAAAAAATATGCTCTTTTCCTTTTAATGGTGGTTTCAATTCCATCTAAAGGATACCCATTATTGGACAAAGCATCTGTAATTGTATTTAATTCCTCATCCAATTTTTCTGGCGAGCAGATCATTAGGGCACGATGTGTTAATGTCCAGATTCAATTATATTTGCGCTTGTTAGAGCAGAATGAATCCCAGCGTGTATACAGCCCAGTGAATGTTGGTTTGCGATAAATCGATGTAAGGTAACTAGATAGAGTTTTCGTCACCAAAACATCGAGAAACGCCAGTGTGGAATTATCTTCACTTTCATACGTATACTTTAACGCTGGATGCATAGTGTTTAGTAACGAGAAACGGGGGGGGGGGGGTGTAAGTACTTTTTGACGGACCGTCTTTTTAAAAATCTACTAAAAATCAGGTAATTATCCAATCAATACGAAATTTTCAGCAATTATTAAGAGAAGAATGAACTTTATAACAGTGTACTTATTTTTCATAAACAATATTTATATATATATATATATATATATATTTTTTATATATATATACATATATATATATATATTTTTGCTTACAACCCTTGTTTTGAGGGGGTTCCAAATATGGTTAAAATAATCATCTGAAACTGAACAAAACATATTGTGTTGTTGTAAGGGACGGGATTATAGATTTAAAAAAAAAAAAAAACTTGTTTGCATACCTTATTTTGATGTCTGAATATCAGAACTTCGATTGTGTTTAATTATCCTGCTTTTGAGTTTTGAAGTGTGAAATTCGGTGAATATGTTAAGTAAAATAATTAATTTAAGTTAAGCAAAACAAAAAAAATTTTTTTTTTAATATTTATACGAAAAAAGCCATTTTAAAATCTTTGATAAATAAATTAACAATTTCTTTTTAGCGAGCCGAATAATGCATGACCATTATTAAACAGGGCATGCTTTGAAGAATCGATACAAAAATAATTGAAAAATATTGTGCCCTTTGTATTGAAAATATCATTTTTTCGATCCAATTTGGAAACATTTGCCGCCTTTCGACTACAGTGGACCAAACGCGCTGAAATAATTTGTTTTATTCTGCTTTAAATTCCCCCCCCCCCATTTTGGAGAGCCTAACCCCACACACATACACATTAAAAACCAAACTCATACAAATGGTCACCCATCTGTTACTGGCCAGCCTCAGCGTTAATAATACATTGGAATTTTCGTCACTGAAAAATAAGTTTTTTTGGGGCTTTTTGGTCTTCCGTAGTTTGCTTTTTATCAAGAACAAAGTTAAAGTTTGTAAGCAGAGTAATCAAATCGACTCGAAGTAACTGGTTGCCTATATGAATAAGTGGAATTATTTGAAATCCAGGTACTTATAATATTTGTGCATATTCTCATAGAAAATCACCCTACATCTTAGTTAAACAAGAAATAAACAAATTAATTCTTTCAAAAACCATTTTTTTTTTAAACTATTTATATACGTTTTTGTGCAAAACAAAAAACGCCAATTGTTAACTTTTGGGGAAAATTTAACATTTCAAATTTAATTAAAAATAGTAGAAAAGGTTTTACATTATTCTGCTTTCTATATGATAAAATTCAGGGTTTTATCTTTCTGGAAAAAAAAAAGTTACTCAGAAATAATGGATTTTAATAAATGTAATTTCGTTTTAAAAAACAACTTGATTTTTTGGCCATTTTTGGCAGTGCCTATGTTTACCTGATTAACCTAAATGAGGGCAAAACTCGAGTTTTTCATGTCAACTGAGCTGCGACGTTGTTTGACTGTTGAGTGGAAGATCGAATTTGTCGATAAAAATGGATGTGGATCGAGCAACGAAGGAGATAAGGGTAAGAATATTCTCCAGAGTTGTGGATGTGTGTTTTTGAACATGACGAAGCCAAGCTAACCAATATGCCCAGGACCAAAAACTAAAATAACGAAATCTGCCGAAGAAATCCCACATAAAAAGAACGAACTGTAAGTCCCCTCTCTCTCTCTCTCTCTCTCTCTCTCTCTCTCTCTCTCTCTCTCTCTCTCTCTCTCGTCATGAAATAATGTTTTGCCGTTTATGTTTATTGATATATTTTCCGCTCAGCATTTTGAGATATTATCGTAAGACCCCCATCTTCATGAATCGTTTTCTTTTGTTGTTTAATCTCACCTTCTTTTCTTTTCTCTTGTCTCCTCCTCCTAGTCTATTTTTGCAATAAGACTGATTTAAACTTTAATATTCATGTTTGCGTTCCGTTGCTTTCACTGTGCCGTTCATTCGTCCATTCCATATTTCGTTGTTCGGCGAAATATATCGAATCCAGAGAACCTTTTCTTTTTTTCCCCTTCTTTTTTTTCTTTCTTTCTTTTTTTTTTTTTTTTTTTGTTACGCGAGCGCCTTTACGTAGTCCCAACGTGGGGCGTGATCGTAACAACACACACACACACACACACACACACACACACACACACACACGCGCGCGCGCGCATTGCACTGTTTTGATATAAAACTATTTGAAATAATGCTTAACTATTCGTCATCAAAATCAAGATAAATTTTCATATTCGTTTTAATGTCCGTTTTATATGGTGGTATCTGTCAAACGGCTTTTATAAATGAACTTTTCTAGTATCAGCTTTTTTTTTTATCACTCCTCATCTCAAGATCATTCTCATCAATTCCTCTCACGTTTCCTTTGGACTGTCTCTATAAACTTATCCTGCTATCTCAATTGTTCTACATCTAACACAAGAACTCTCATCCATTGATGACAACGTTAGGTTTTTTAACTTTTTTTTCTTTTTTAATAATTATTTTACAGCTCCCTCACTTATTTGAATAGTTCATAAGTGTAAGAAGCAATGGTATTTCATTTCAATGGAGTAACAAGTTTCCCCAACACTCCAGCATACTCCCTTCCGTACTGTGTGTGTATGGGGGGGGGTATGTATATAATAAAAAAAAAAAAAAAGAGAAATAAGCCAGTATTTAGGTGATATTTTTAGTATTATTATTTTAGCATTTTTATAGGCGCGAACAGCTGGCAATAAAGTCAAGTCTTTTTTTTCTCTTAAACCTTCTGTATAATCTTTTAGTCGTGAGAGAAAAAGTTTTTTTTTGTTTTTTTTTTTATGTTTCTATTAGTCTAATGCTTTCATACTAGCAAGAAGCTAGTTACCAGAGCATGAATGGCATCATAGTTTCGTTTGGTCATGTGTATGGGTAAGAGAGAGAGAGAGAGAGAGAGAGAGAGAGAGGGAGATGGGGGTGGCGGGTAGTGTGTTTTGCTGGTGAATTTGGCATTCCTATTTTAGTATCAGTGATGCATTATGCAATGGCTACTGGTGTTGGCTGTAGAATCGGTGACGCAAGTTCCAGTTCTGCTTTTATATTCATTGATTAAACTGAGATGAATGTTTACAGTTGCAGGGTTGATGGCGAAGAAAATAGGAAAGTTTGAACAGAAAATGCTCCCCCCCTCTCTCTCTCTCTCATATATATATATATATATATATATATATATATATATATATATATTAAATGAAAATAAGGTCACGAACTCTGCCGGGGGTTTTGGAGACAGCCCTATAACCGGATATGTCCTGAAACTACATTAACCAAAGTATTAAGATAAGTATGTTTCAGTTTGAACAAAAGTGAAACAATAATATTGTGGTGTTTTCATTCAGTCGTTCATAGAATGAAAATATTTTTTAAGTACAACATAATCACATTGATACGCAGGTTCTCCGTTAGATCATCAAAGTTAAGCAACGTTGAACTTGGTCAGGTGACCATTTGAGAATACCAGTCACTGTATGTCGCCACCTCTCTGATGGAGTATGCTTGAGTATCAAGTAAACAGTATCTATGATGACATGCTACTCCTTGCTTACTGTTATGTCCTCGACAATCAGTCCGACATTGGTGTTTTTGCTGTTGAGCTGAGGTATCGCTCTGTTCAGTTCCAGGAGGTCCACCTTTCCAAGTTTCATTTTTTTTTCTCTTTGAGAAGAATTTAGTTTATTGTCAATCACATGAGGTGCCCCTACTGGAGAATACCGACCTGGGCTGCTCAAGCATTTTTTATAAAGCACATTGCACTTCATCTACTGTGCTGACTTTTCAACACCTCACCCATGACCTTGTGTCTAATCTCCTGCAGAAGAAGTAAATAAACTGTTTTGAAAGCATTCAAATGATAAAAAGAAATCTGCTAACCCAGAGATTGAGGGGAGGGGAATAATTATAACAATGGAAATAGAAGACAAGTTTAAAAAAAAAAAAAAAAAAAAAAAAAAAAAAAGGCAGCAACAGAATCACAGAAAACAATATAAAGTGTTTGATACTTATGCAGAAGAGGGAATACGTTATCCTCAGGATATTCCGAACAGATTACGTAAACTGTAAAAGGTGCCAAAATGCTTAGCCAATGAAATCGTAGCAGCCAAAAAATGGCAAACGTTATTTTTTGTTTATTAATTTTTTTTTACAATGTCTTGTTCACTAGGTAAAAAAAAAAACCCTTCAAGAGTCTTCAATCTGATAGGTCCTATTTTGTCAACTAAGCTCCAACCCCTGTCCCATCGCCGCAATGTTGCATCTGTGCCTGTTTTACAAATATTTTGGTACTCTTGCATAATTTGACCCGAATTCTCGTGAATTCCCGTCAATCATGGATCGGGCGGGTCCGGCAATCATCGGTGTCAGCCGACCGTTATTCAAATGTTGAAACGCTAACTCGACTTTTTATTTTATTTATTTAATTTTTTTCTGTTATGTTTTTAGTAATTTTTAAGGTGATATTAAGGGGGAGGGGCGAATGTGACTGTTTATTTTCTGATTAGTTATTTATTATTATCATTTTTTTTTAAATTGAATTTTTGGGAGTTTGATTAGCCAAAGAAAAAACGCTAATCTAAATGGAAGCAGACGACATTCGAATTGGAAGAAAGCGACTAAACCAATAACAAAAAAAGAAAGAAAAAAAAAAAGAAAAGCTGACAAACAAATATATTTTCAAACTCGCCAAACAGAAAAATGACAGGCAAGAAAATAAATCTATACATGTTAGAAAAAGAAATGAAAACATCGATGCAGACAATCTCATATTGTCAGGAGAAGAAATTGCTGTCCCCCCAAAATAGGGTGCAAATGTTTGTTTAAAAAAAGATCGTGTGTAAAGGATGGTTTCTCCTGGAGATGTACAAATGAACAGTGCCACCAAAAGAACTTGACTGAACAACAAGTCTTGAAAATAAAAAAATAAAAACAAGAAAAAATACGGTTAAAAAGAAGAAACGAAAACAAACAAACAAAAAACTTGTACTTACACCTAACAAATCTTTTCTTGGAGAAAAAAAAACAAAACTTTCTGTTGATAAATATTTTGCAAAAAAAAATTAAAAAATACTAAAATGAAATAAACATATTTTCACTTTTCAAGGTAGTTTTTTTTTATTTTTTTTTTTTTTATTATTGATTATTTGTATTTTTTCCGTTTTTTTTTTTTTGTTTTTTTTCATTAGTCTGCGTCTGTTACGACGCTCGGCTGACCTGACACCGATAATTGCCGGTCTCGCCCGATCCATGCTTGACGGGAATTCACGAGAATTCGGGTCAAATTATGCAAGTGTACCAAATGACATGTGCTCTGATGAACTTGTTACACTTGTGTCCCCTTGAGGTACATATCCCCGACAAACTTGCTTAGCAATAAAATCACACCTCTTTTGAAATCCCTAAATGCCAGAAAGCTTTCTACTCTAATAGTTTCTTCCCTCGAACATCTAGACTTTGGAATTCCCTTTCTGCTACCTGCTTCCCTGACTGTACTGATATGCAGAAGTTTAAATGTAATGTAAACCAATATCTTGTTAATCTTTCCTAGGCATGCTCCCAAATAGTGGCCCCTTATGTCCAAGTGCCTTGTTAGGGGTGAACATGAGTAAAAAAAAAAAAAAAAAAAACCCTCTCTCCCCAAGTTAATAATGGCTTTCTAAATAACATTTTAGCATAGTCTGTAAACTGCACAAGTACCCCTTTTTTGTTACATTGAACTGTTTTTGATTGTTTTGCCCTTAATTTTAATTGTTTACTAGCATTCTAAACATTAGCTTTTGTTTTTAAAAAGAAAGTTTTAGTTTGGCATCTTCTGGCGGTTTATGTAACCTGTTTGGCATATGCCGACTATAAGGTTGTCTGCATAAGTACAGTATGTTTTTTTGTTTTTTGTTGTTTTTTTTTTTTTTTTTCATGCAGATACCAAGCAAAGGAAATAACCATTAAATGGAAAATGACCAAACAAGTTTCATAATTTCTCATACCATCATAACATACCGTCGGGTTTGTTAGCACAGAGATAAAGATGACGAACTCCAACGATCATAGCTGCGATTTCGAATCTTGGCGTGTATATGCTGGCTGTGTACTAATAAACTATCTATGACCAAAACTCGTTTGTTTGTAATTAATTTGTTTGTCTCCATGCACAATGGATGACATCATTCACTAAAACAGGTTAAAGACATCAGAAAATTTCTTTTATGATGTCATAGTGGCAAAAAACAATCCATTAAACTAGTACATGTGGGCAGTGACACACATGCACACACACATTATGTGCGTGCGTGCATGTGTGTGTGTGTGTGTGATCCACAGACAAACTGTTTCGCAAGCCAGGATTGAAATTTGACCGCCTAGACGACAGTCAATACTTCTAACCGTATTGCTATTTGGCTGCTGCTAAGATAGATATGCGAAATTACAATGATTAAACATTTTCCAAACGCCTAAGCTATATATATATATATATATATATATATATATATATATATATATATATATATATATATATATATAAACATTAGAAAGACTATGCAGATTAACCAACGTTTCAATGTAAATGTGTCTCATTAATTTATTAGTAATTATAATTAGTATTTAGGTCGATCTGCATAGGGCCATAATTAGATCATTGTGCATATAAAATTTATAAAATTTTATTAATAAATGCTTTACCCCACGCTCCTACGTATTTAACTTTTGAAAGAAAAAAAAATGTTTTTTTATTCATGTTATCAATACATTTGAACTTATATATATAATTCTAAACCTCAAATGAGCTTGTAACATCCGGTTTACGACTTCCGGTTGAGCATGTGTACATAAACAAATAATCAACGCGACAATAAAACATTATTTTACTGCGTACGTTTTCAACGTCCCAATCGTTTTTTTTTTCGCGTTTAAATTATCCAAATAAACAATTGGTAATACTTACTGCATTTTCTTTACATCGTTAATTTCCGTAGTATGTTTAAATATCTTAACGCAAATTTTCTTTAAAAAATCTATTTTAACCCGTTGACAACCATAAGAGCATTTTACAACAGCGATTTGAGAAAATTTTATTGTTGGTATTGTTTTCTGTTGTAGATCTGTGCTAGAGTTTACAAATGAAAGAACCCACAAGTAGTGTAAAGTGTATAAATATAATATGTATTTATCAAAGAATACAGGAGCCACTAAAATGGTATGAGAGGAACGTGTTCGTAGCATGCGGTTAAACATGGTATGAATGTCTCCATTTAGTCTCTGAAACCAGTGGTATTCATAGGACTGGTTGATTCGACTTAGTTCTGAAATAGGGGTGATTTGTACCCCACAACAATAATATTAGTACCATTTACGACAACAAAATTTGCTGATAAATCGGTATTAGAAAACTTATTAATCAGCCGATGAATAGGTTTAATAATTTATTTAATAAATTTGATAATCGGTACATCCTTACTATATACCAAATTACAAGTCTGTAGATCAAAAAGCCGTTGAGTATTTGAGAATTATAGTCACACACACACATTTATATAGATATGCACATATATTTTTATTCAAAATCATTCATCTTGAGAAAGTCTTTGAATAAAGACGAAACGTCAATGAACATAATTTTTAGATTTCTTTTTTATTCATCAGATGTGTGTCACCTGCAAGAACATGTAGATAAGAGTTGAGCAATAATCAGTTCCTAATGACAATCTTTTTCATTGGTCGACGATCCAATGCTCAGCACAGGGATACTAAAAACACAGTTACAAATTACTTTAGGCTTCTACCCTCCAGTCATAACTGACAAAAAGAGAGCAAGCTACATTTGTGGATTGAATAAAGAGATCATGGAGAAATTCTACAAAGCATCCCCCCCACCCCGCGTTTAACGAGATACACTCGAAGAAGGTCAGAGATTACATCAGCCGAAACATTTTTGGAAATGACATTCCAGATGAAAATATTATCCCAATAATAAAACGCAAATAATTAAATGAGAGTCGTGATAATTCAAATTCTCTTGGAAATTAAAAGAAATAAAATTTCTATTAATGCGTCTCTTGCAACTTTAGATTTTGGAACATGTGGTGCACATTCATGTCTGCATGCAGTATCCCACCTACCACAAACAAAGACATCTGTTTGTTTCGTTTCAATCATAATATTACATTCAACTGGCGTTTTGGAAGCCAATTAATTAGATAATGTATCTACTTAGGAATTAATGAGCGCTAGTATATTTATATTTCAAATGAAATACTTCCACATAAATAATAGTATGAAATTACAACATAAAAAGTTATGTGTCGTTTATTATTTGAAGCCTACACATAATATCACATCAGATCATGGCATTTGAGTTTTAATACAGCATTAAAAATTAGCCAATCAGCAAGCATAGACGACATTATTAATAGGAAAAGCATTAATCATACCATGGAAGTGTTGTAATATAGTGCTTACGTTTGAATCATAATTGTCTTTGTTTCTAGTGGCGTTGGTTATTTTGGCTTTTGGGACATATTTTCGTTTGTGTCTGGAAAACTTGTTCAGTGTTCACTATCTTTGGCAAGCATCAGCATATCTGCAGATACCGACACACCCAGGGGCATGCTAGAACGTATCAATAAATTCCTTTGCAGAGAGACCAAAAACACAGGAGGTCTGTAGGCTTTCTAATTCTCGTTTTAATTTTAGTTCAGTAAAAAACCAAAGTTAGTTCAGTAAGAAACCCTTTCTGAAATGAATACTTGATTTCTCTATGACATACATAGATATCCAAGTGTCCAATCAAGATTATCCACTACCTCTCAAACGTTGAATTTGTAATAAATTGAAGAACACTAATTTTCCTTTCCTTTAACCCGTAAACTCTGTTATAGTATATCTGTATTTCATCTCTTGGTTTTAACAAATTCCAGGACAAGAAGTCTGGTGGGGTATCCAACTAAGTGCTATTATTAACATCACTAGGAGAAAGTGCACCATCTATATATAAAAGCGAACATGTGTGTGTGTGTGTGTGTGTGTGTGTGTGTGCATTTTTTTTTTTGTATGTCCGCCAAAGGTTTTGGGGGGGGGAGTGGGGGGCTTGGAGGGGTCACTAAATCTTACAACTTTTATATACTGTCTACATTATAATATGTCTGATTTACGAAACGAGGTCGTTTGAATCTTTTTATTATGTTACAAAATTTGTGCTGTGATTTCATTTTCTCTACTACTATGGCGTGATGTTTGACCCAGAAAACCACATGTTGACATTCGTTTAACCACCTGCTTTTCCAAACGTTTAATTTCACCCTTCCTCACTTCTCTGCCCGCGTAACGTTGTGGTAAGTTGTCAGGCTATTCGCCTCAAGGCTTTGGGTTCGAGCCTACCTCCCTACCAAAGTTTTTTTTTTCTCTTTTACACCCGGGCAACGCTGGGCACCCCTGCTAGTCTATCATATAAATCTCACCTGATGTTTACATGTATGTATGTATGTATGTTTACCTAAAACTTTTGACAGAGGCAACGGATTTTCACAAGATCGCTATCGTTTTGAAGCCAACCCTTCGAACGACAAATATCGAAAAATTGGCTAAAAACATTAATTCCTTCACTCTTAACTAGGAACTTTTCTACACGGAAGGGTTGCTTTTTTCAACGATATTTTCGAAGGTCATCCCCTCTTTTCGACTAACTAGCCTTAATTTAAACCTTCGGCACTTCCGGTTTGGCGATGGACGCGACGGCAAGGGCATCACATTTTTTTTTTTTTACATGTTCTTTTCCTCCTTGGTGGCTTGCCTGCCTACTACAACTTTTTTTTTTGCTCAACACACACCTCTAAACACTTGGGCAACACTGGGGATTCTGGCGTTTTGGAAGCCAATTAATTAGATAATGTATCTACTTAAAAATTAATGAGAGCAAGTATATTTATATTGCAGATGAAATACTTCCACATAAATATGTAAGTCAATCTATAGTCATGTCGAGGAGATCTTGGGCTTTGAATATTTTTATTTTGAATATTTAGTCAGGGTTTACTTGTTGGGTAAAGTATCCTCATATCAGGTTTTGATGACAAACCCTTGTACAGAGAGATCGAAGACACCTCAGAATGGTGTCTAGTAGGTAATTCAAATATACATACATACATGTATTTATATGCAGATAGTCAGTTTATTATATAAACATTATTGGTTACACATGTGCATACATGTTCCAGTGGAATCCTAATTCAAAGAGACGACTTCATCAGACCAAAAAAATCTGAGATTAAAACGAGTCAAGACTACATTCTATTTTTTTATGAAATATATTTGGGTATGGTTTACTGAAGTATATACCTCACTTTCTTACAGAGCGTAAATCACACTCGAATATATTTCGTAAAAATAAACGAATGTGGTTTTCACTCTTGTTTCAATATCGCCCCTTTTTTAGTCTGATGTAGTGGTATCATTGAATTGGGATTCCACTGAAACATGTATGCACATACTGTACATTCTTAACCATTATCCTCGAGTCGTCTCTGGGCCTTGATAAGTGGTTATGCCTATATAAAAAAATGTAGCGAATAATGTTTGTATAATAAACAGACTATATACCATCTCTGTTCTCCATTGAGCACTCTTTAATAATCACGCAGGTTTCATTTGATTTACATCTAGGAAACCAATCTATACAACAATTATACATATATATATGTATGTGTGTCTTCTATGAACTTTTTTTTCTTGTTATAGCATTATATTGCCATACATTTTTTCTATATAAGAAAAGAATTTCTCAATTTTTTTAAGAGTCTATGCACAAAGAGTCGGTATTGACATAATAATAACTGTTTTTTTTTTTTTTTTTTTTTTTGCATAACAAGAGATCTGTAAAAAATGTACCAAACTGTTTTAACATGCTGGAGGTGTTTTACACGAAAAATAAATATTTTGATCTTGAAATGTAACCATCCTGTAATTACGTAATACATGCTTTGTGATTATATTCAACATACATTGAGCTTCTAAACAAAAAAAGATTGGTATACACAAAGAGTGAAATATAATTGAAAAAAACGTATTTTACCAAAACAACATAACAAATAAATGACAAAAGTTTATATTGCAAATTTCAAGATGTTGACCATCTTACCATTAGTTCCTTTAAGTAGGCATAATTCTTGACAGCACCTGTTTCGTGGCACAAAACTACTTAATTATTATATCAATCAATGAATCTATTCTGCCCTTAACTCATCAGAGGAAAAAAATGCAATTGTCAATCTTAAAAGAAAATAAATCATGATTACAAAATCCAAAAATTGCAAGAGAGAAGTAACAATTCCCTTTTTTTCTTCATTTTATTATGCCATTTAGCTAAGATGGCATAATAAAATGAAGAAAAAAAAATTGCCACGGGGGGGGGGGGCGTCTTTTTATATTCTGCCACCTTGAACCCCGATATCACGTAAATTTGTGTTTATCTTCTTATTTTTGTATTATTTTTTTTTTGTATTGAACACGTTCCAGGTTCAAGTGTCTGTGTTTCTCTACAAAGGGCACACACCAACCGTGGGCGCTTATTATTGTGGTTCTCCACATCGTTATTACAGTAATCCTATTTTAGTTCCCTTTGTGAAAAACTTTCTATACCTTTGTTCTGCTGATAAACTTACTTCCTCTTTTCTTGTTGTATTTTTTTTTTTTTTTTGGAACACAGAAAGAGAGGACACGACCTGAAGTTGTTTCATCGCAGATTTTGGTTAAACCGACGTAAAGCCGCATTTTCCATCCGCATATCGGCTACCTGGAATAGACTGCCACTTGAGATTGTCACCGCACCAACAAGGGGTCAGTTCAAGACGAGGTTGGGCAAGTGCTGGTCAACTGTATTTCCGATTGTCTAAATTAGCAGCGCCGCTCCACTCTCCTCCCCCTTTGTTCGCTTTCCTTTTTACCCCCTCTCTTCCCACGCCCTTTTTAACGGTGACAAAACATGCAACGTTTAACCTATGCTGAATAAATTGAATTCAATTTCAAATTGAACTGAAATTACCCCCCCCCTTTTTTTTTATTCATAAACGTTCTCTTTTTTTTTTTTTTTTAATATATTCTGCGTATTTTTCTTTTCTTTTTCTTTACTTATTATTTTAAAGATTAATTGAATGAGGAGGTTTGGCAGAAGAGTACTTTACAGGTAAATTCCCGTATCCGCTAACATTCATATATTTTTCTATTTAACTAACAAAAATACGCGAGCGGAGTGACCATCTTTTTGCTAGCCTGGGTGAAACGATATAATGCAGAACAAACATATATTGAAATGACCTACTGTCAAAGGAGAATGTAATAAGTGACAGGGTGGTATCATGACGAACGTACCATTCATCCAAAAAGGAGGATGGTATTATGAAAACAGTACACTTCCTACACCATGGAAAAATAATGTAATCCCATCAGGATGGTATAATGAGAAACAAACATAAACTATACTACCCATCAAAGAGGAGGTAATGCCTGAGAGGAATGCATCATTGCGGATGAAAATATTCTACACAGTGCACTACCCCCACTGAAGAGGAAGATAAAGCCTGGGAGGATTCTACCTCCATACCTCAAAAAGGAGGTAATACTTAGTTGGTTGATTGGTTGTTTTTGTTTTACGGCATATCAACTCTTTTCAGTTTATTTAATGCCGAATCCAAAGATTTTTAAGAAAAAAATTTTAATAGAATATATTTTTTGTTTTCAAGTCGATTTCTATTTGACCCATAGTTGGAACCCGAACAGGTACTACCACTCCAGGTCAGAGTGGACCTGGGAGCAATGGCAATTAAAGGGTGGTTCCACACTCTCCAAAGCCTACAAGCTGGGGTCTCACCACTGGATATAGTTTAAGGTCATATCCAGGACCGGTAATACTTGGGAGGATGGCATTATGGTGAACATATATTATTTCTAACTATACTACACTTTGCTCTTAGCCAAAAGGCCAAGGAAGATGTTTAGTCTTGTCATACACGTAGAAAATGTTGGTTCCTTTTAGTTTGTCTTTTAGATTCTCTCTACTTTCTCGAATAATACACTGGAGGAAAAAAAGATGAAGATAAAAAAAAAAGACGAGGAAACAAGCCAACCTCATAATTATTTCAGCTAAGCGTTGCTAAGAAACAACTTAGAATATAGATAAAAAAAAAACTGCGAAAATGTTGAAATGAGAGATGTCAGCAATTTGTAGCATACAGGGCTATATTAAAAAGCATTGAATTCAGAATATGCAGGAATAGGAGAGGTGACAACATAAAAAAATGCGGGGAGAGATCCTTGCCACATGTTTTTGAATGAAGTGTGGGAAATTAGGGAGAAACAAAAAGAAAAACGTGAATAAAGAAAATAAATGTCAAAAACTTAATGACAAAAGAGAAAACGGCAAGTGAAAAAAAAAGTGGGAAAGAAGTCGTTAAAAAGGAAGTTAATGAGTGAGAGAAGACAAGAAACAAAAAAAAAGGTAAAAGAGAGATAGAGATGAAGAAAGAATATAAAAAAGAGAATAGGAGAAAGAAGAGAGGAAATACAGAAGTAAAATGAGAAAGAAATGGAAGAGGACAGATAGAAGGGAAAAGAGAAAAGTACGAAATAAAGAGAGAGAGAGAGAGAGAGACGAAGAGAGAAGGGGGGAGAGAGTGAGAAACGAAGAGAGAAGGGGGAAGAGAGAGAGTGAGAAACGAAGAGAGAAGGGGGAAGAGAGAGAGTGAGAAACGAAGAGAGAAGGGGGAAGAGAGAGAGTGAGAAACGAAGAGAGAAGGGGGAAGAGAGAGAGTGAGAAACGAAGAGAGAAGGGGGAAGAGAGAGAGTGAGAAACGAAGAGAGAAGGGGAGAGAGAGAGTGAGAAACGAAGAGAGAAGGGGAGAGAGAGAGTGAGAAACGAAGAGAGAAGGGGAGAGAGAGAGTGAGAAACGAAGAGAGAAGGGGAGAGAGAGAGTGAGAAACGAAGAGAGAAGGGGAGAGAGAGAGTGAGAAACGAAGAGAGAAGGGGAGAGAGAGTGAGAAACGAAGAGAGAAGGGGAGAGAGAGTGAGAAACGAAGAGAGAAGGGGAGAGAGAGTGAGAAACGAAGAGAGAAGGGGAGAGAGAGTGAGAAACGAAGAGAGAAGGGGAGAGAGAGTGAGAAACGAAGAGAGAAGGGGAGAGAGAGTGAGAAACGAAGAGAGAAGGGGAAAGAGAGTGAGAAACGAAGAGAGAAGGGGGAGAGAGTGAGAAACGAAGAGAGAAGGGGGGAGAGAGTAAGAAACGAAGAGAGAAGGGGGGAGAGAGTGAGAAACGAAGAGAGAAGGAGGGAGAGAGTGAGAAACGAAGAGAGAAGGGGAGAGAGAGTGAGAAACGAAGAGAGAAGGGGAGAGAGAGTGAGAAACGAAGAGAGAAGGGGAGAGAGAGTGAGAAACGAAGAGAGAAGGGGAGAGAGAGTGAGAAACGAAGAGAGAAGGGGAGAGAGAGTGAGAAACGAAGAGAGAAGGGGGAAGAGAGAGAGTGAGAAACGAAGAGAGAAGGGGGAAGAGAGAGAGTGAGAAACGAAGAGAGAAGGGGGAAGAGAGAGAGTGAGAAACGAAGAGAGAAGGGGGAAGAGAGAGAGTGAGAAACGAAGAGAGAAGGAGAGAGAGAGGACGAAACGAAGAGAGAAGGAGAGAGAGGACGAAACGAAGAGAGAAGGAGAGAGAGGACGAAACGAAGAGAGAAGGAGAGAGAGGACGAAACGAAGAGAGAAGGAGAGAGAGGACGAAACGAAGAGAGAAGGGGAGAGAGGACGAAACGAAGAGAGAAGGGGAGAGAGGACGAAATGAAGAGAGAAGTGGAGAGAAAAAAATGAAAAGAAAAAGAGGGAGAAATGAATGGAATGAAAAGGAGGAAGAGAAAGGATTACATGAAGAGAGAGGGATAAAAAGGAAGAGAAAGAAGCGGGAAGAAATGGCTAAAGAAAAACAAAAGAAAGTTAGGAACAAAGTAAAGCAAGAACAATAAAAAAAAAAAAAAAGTTAAAAAAAAAAAGTAAAATGTCACCAAAATAGAAATAGATGAAGACAAAAAAAAGAAGAAAAAAGAATAGTTTTTTTTTGTTTTTAAATCCCAGTTGTAAATAATCTTTTATTGAAGAAAATAATCAAGCGGAATTTTGTAAACTTGATTTATTATTTAGTAAGATAAGCAAATCACATTAATAACACATTAGACTGAAAGTTTTGCCTTTTGCAACCTCTGTTCACATATCATTTTATAAATGTTATTACTATCGTTTCAGTTTGTGACTAAAGAATCTAAAAATATCCACGATGGAACAAGAAAGAATGATACTTCATCCCATAAAACAGATAAAGAGGAGGAGAAACAAGAAAAGGACAGATAACCTTGCCGACAAATAGAGTTGCGAAAAAAAAAAAAAAAAAATTGCAGATTTTTTTTTTTTTTTGTCATACTTTTTTTTTTTTTTTTTTTTTTCGGCCATAAAGTTCCATTTTGTAACCGTGTTTTGGAACACATTTGGAAATGTATACTTTTTTAATTATTTACTTGGAAGGATTTCATAATCACCACCTCCCTTCGTCTCGTAACTTTCTTTTTTAGAAACAATTTATCATCCTGTAATCTCTGGAGTTTCGAGGAAGACAAAGCAAAGAATGGTTTCAAATGGAAGTCTTTGAAAAGAAACGAAAAATAGATAATAGATAAAGTCTTTGGGAATGTAAGACGTTACTCAATGGAAAGGATATAGACCAAAGCATGGTGTGCTATGTCAAATATTTTTGGTGCAACTGGATACTATTTCTTTAACCGTTTGAAAAAATATTACCAAAAACTAAAAACGAAACAATTTCACGTTAAAGTGATGGTCTTCATATTATATTACATTATTTCTATTTACCCGGAATTGCCCGGGATTCATTTATTGCGCATTTTAAATTAAAATAAAAATTTTAAAATAAAATTAAAATACAAATAGGCAAGACACTAAGTAAAATCTCTTACTAATGAAGATGTGTTGTGAAGATTTATCTGAAACTATATTATTACCCCAATGAAAAATGAATGAAAAATAAAAAATGAATAAAAAAATAAAGCTGAAAGAAAGTAAATGAAGGAAACGCTGACGGAAAGTAAATGAAGGAAAAACTGACGGAAAGTAAATGAAGGAAAAAATGACGGAAAGTAAATGAAGGAAAAAATGAAGAAAAAAATGACGGAAAGTAAATGAAGGAAAAAAAATGACGGAAAGTAAATGAAGGAAAGAAAATGACGGAAAGTAAATGAAGGAAAGAAAATGACGGAAAGTAAATGAAGGAAAGAAAATGACGGAAAGTATATGAAGGAAAAAAAATGACGGAAAGTATATGAAGGAAAAAAAATGACGGAAAGTATATGAAGGAAAAAAAATGACGGAAAGTATATGAAGGAAAAAATGATGGAAAGTAAATGAAGGAAAAATGATGGAAAGTAAATGAAAGAAGAAATAACGGAATATAAATGGAGGAAAAAAATGACGGAAAATAAATGAAGGAAAAAAATGACGGAGAATAAATGAAGGAAAAAAATGACGGAGAATAAATGAAGGAAAAAAATGACGGAGAATAAATGAAGGAAAAAAATGACGGAGAATAAATGAAGGGAAAAAATGACGGAGAATAAATGAAGGGAAAAAATGACGGAGAATAAATGAAGGAAAAAAATGACGGAGAATAAATGAAGGAAAAAAATGACGGAGAATAAATGAAGGAAAAAAATGACGGAGAATAAATGAAGGAAAAAAATGACGGAGAATAAATAAAGGAAAAAAATGACGGAGAATAAATGAAGGAAAAAAATGACGGAGAATAAATGAAGGAAAAAAATGACGGAGAATAAATGAAGGAAAAAAATGACGGAGAATAAATGAAGGAAAAAAATGACGGAGAATAAATGAAGGAAAAAAATGACGGAGAATAAATAAAGGAAAAAAATGACGGAGAATAAATGAAGGAAAAAAATGACGGAGAATAAATGAAGGAAAAAATGACGAAAAGTAAATGAAGGAAAAAATGACGAAAAGTAAATGAAGGAAAAAATGACGAAAAGTAAATGAAGGAAAAAATGATGGAAAGTAAATTAAGGAAAAAATGATGGAAAGTAAATGAAGGAAAAAATGATGGAAAGTAAATGAAGGAAAAAACGACGGAAAGTTAATGAAGAAAAAATGATGGAAAGTAAATGAAGGAAAAAATGATGGAAAGTAAATGAAGGAAAAAATGATGGAAAGTAAATGAAGGAAAAAATGATGGAAAGTAAATGAAGGAAAAAATGACGGAAAGTAAATGAAGGAAAAAATGAAGGAATGTAAATGAAGGAAAAAATGATGGAAAGTAAATGAAGGAAAAAATTATGGAAAGTAAATGAAGGAAAAAATGATGGAAAGTAAATGAAGGAAAAAATTATGGAAAGTAAATGAAGGAAAAAATGATGGAAAGTAAATGAAGGAAAAATGATGGAAAGTAAATGAAGGAAAAATGATGGAAAGTAAATGAAGGAAAAATGATGGAAAGTAAATGAAGGAGAAATGATGGAAAGTAAATGAAGGAGAAATGATGGAAAGTAAATGAAGGAGAAATGATGGAAAGTAAATGAAGGAAAAAATTATGGAAAGTAAATGAAGGAAAAAATTATGGAAAGTAAATGAAGGAAAAATTATGGAAAGTAAATGAAGGAAAAAATTATGGAAAGTAAATGAAGGAAAAAATGAAAGTAAAAATGAAGGAATGTAAATGAAAGAAAAAAAAGGAAAAAATGATGGAAAATAAATGAAGGTAAAAATGAAGGAATGTAAATAAAAGAAAAAATGACGGAAAGTAAATGAAGGAAAAAATGATGGAAAGTAAATGAAGGAAAAAATGATGGAAAGTAAATGAAGAAAAAATGACGGAAAGTAAATGAAGAAAAAATGATGGAAAGTAAATGAAGAAAAAATGATGGAAAGTAAATGAAGGAAAAAACGATGGAAAGTAAATGAAGGAAAAAATGATGGAAATTATATGAAGGAAAAAAATGACGGAAAGTTTAGCATGCGAATACCATTAATCCAGAATATAGAAATGGTCAGAGCTCAGCCAATCATAATGCCAGCCATGACCGAGTAGAAGTGTTTTATATTATTCTTAGTTATCATTGACTGTAGTATAGTAGTTAGAATAATTTATTTTGTACAACTACTTACATTGTTGTTTTAATTAAGTGATAAAAGCTTTAGTTATTAAACATGGATGAATTTGCTATGATACAAGCAGATAACTTACTTATACATTTAATTCATTCATCCTGTAAACATTGTACACATGTTTTTCTTTAAAACAAATAAAATAAGTAAAAAGGAACTCTTTACCAGGAATAATACGGTGTTATTTTTAATTTTGTGTTGGTACATCTTTTTGATTACTTCATCAAAAAATAGCTGACTCAACATCATTATCGACAAAGGCTTTCTTCTTTTTCATCGTAGCATACATTACACCATCAAAAAATAAAATAACAATTAAAACGCAATCAATTTTAGATTTAAAAAATTAAAATTAAAATCATAGAGAGAAATAAGCGTTGCAAAAAAGGAATTCAATTAAGGGCAAGGAGCATAACCGATTTCTTATTCTTCACAAGCACAGGTATGTTTTGTTTTAAACATGTTATTTAATTATAACGTATTATAACAGATCTTTATTTTTTTAGACTCAATTATAGAAAATGGGTTTTCTTTTATTTGTTTATCAGTTTTACAGAATTAACACAGTTAATTTAAATAAATCTAAAAAAAAAAAAAAAATTAAAAATAACGAGCTTCAACAACAAGTTGTGTTATTTTTATGCTTCGTTGCCTCTTCACAATTGTAAACAAATATTAAAGTATCATTATCTCCGCATTGGGAGGTAACTGTGGTCCAGTGGTTAACGACACAGACTGACGAACTGGGTGCCCCAAATTCGAATCCAGTTCCTTTCCCAAAAGTCACTTTCACTTAGGATGTTGGCAAACTTCATGCAGTCCCTCCCGTAAGTAATTAATATCTTTCTAGAAATAATTCTGAATAGAAAAATATCAGGGAAACCAATGCCAACAATAAAATCTTTGGAGTCATACGATACTAGCCTGGGTGCCCGGCATTGACCGAGTGTTTGGAGGCGTATGTTGAGCAAAAAAAAAAAAAAGTGGTAGTAGTCAGGCAAGTTCGAACCCGTACTGTGAAGGAGGAAAAGAATATGGGGAAAAAAAACAAAGAAAAAAAAATGCCGTCTTTGCCGTTGCATTCATCAGCAAACCGGAAGTGGCGAAGGTTTAAATTAAGGCTAGTCAATCAAAAAGAGGGGATGACTTTCGAAAATATCGGCAAAAAAGCGACCCCTCCTGACCTGAGGGTGAACGAATTAATGTTTTTAGCTAATTTTTCAATATTTGTCGTCTGAAGGATCGAGCTTTAAAACGATATCGATCTCGTGAAAATCCGCGCCTCTGTCGAAAGTTTTGGGCAGACATACAATAATACATATATTTAAACAGACAGGTGATATTTATATTAGAGATGATGGTGATTATCTCTGCATTACTATGACTATTAGACAAAATCTTGTTTCTCGCATATGCAATAAATACACATGGATTTGTTGATTCTTTTTTTTTTTTTTTAAACTTATTCATCATATATTTAATGTGGATAAATTATAGAGCAAATCTCCCAACGTAGGGTTAAGGGTCAAGATAACAAACTCAACCGATACTAGATAACAATATTTTGGCCGAACACATCTTCAGATATAGACTATATAAATTGTCCCTCCTCAACATAAATATCCCCGACAAAACCGACAAGTACCAATATCCCACCCCTACACAATAGAAATTCCTAGATGTAAGAAAGGCTTCTACTCTAATAGTTTCTTCCCTAGGATTGCTGGACTTTGGAATTCCCTTCCGGGTTTTTGCTTCCCTGGCTGTACTGACATGCAGAAGTTCAATAATTTGCAAGGGTACTATGTAGGGAGTTGAGCAGCAACTCCCTACATTTTAATTACATTTGTCTTCTACATTAACATTTTCTTTCAAATGTGCCACTGTACAACTCATGCTCTCTACCTATCTAAGTTTTGGCAACAGGGCCATTGCCAGCACCCTCAAAATGCACTGCTGGATTGCCACAAATAACAGGAACATGCTCGGGGTGATGAAATCAAAGTTTCCGACCCCAGTTATGGTCTTTGATGTAGTTTCAAGTGAGGGCCACATGATGCCACCTCACATCTTCGAAGTCGGCTTGAAAGTGAATACCAAAATGTACCTGGATATGCTGAAGAGTGTGGTGATGCCTTGGTGCAATCAGGTGGCCGCTGGCAGACTCTAAGTGTGGCAGCAGGACTTGGCGCCGGCCCACAAGTCCAAAGAGGTCAAGGCTTGGCTTCAAAAGGAGTGCTACGACCTCTTACCGTTCTATCACTGCCCCCTTCTCCTCCGACCTGAACCTGCTGGATTACTTTGTTTGGTCATACGTCGAGAACATCACAATCATGACCTAACGCAACACCAAAGCCAGTCTGATTGCTGCCATTCGCCAAGCTCCTGCTGATGCTGGTGGAAAAAGGTATGCTCCCAGTTCCTGATCTGTATCGATAGCAAGGCGGTAACTGAGGCTAAAGACGGCTACATTGAATAGATGTCAGTTCTACTACATAATCAAATTACCTGAATTGATTTTTTCAATAAAAGTTTTAAAATAAAGCTGTAGTCTTGTTTTCTTTAGGCAGACACTTTTATCATTCCACCCTGTATAGAATATATATGAATGTCAACTCTTTTTTTTTATCTCTCTATGTGTCCCCACCCCCCGTTTGTTAACAGTCCAAGGTAATACAACAAACAAACAAAAAAGAAAAACTGAAAGTTCGAATACTTTAAAAATGCTAATTAGTGTTTACATAAAAACTATAATCAATGTATTTACGTAGTGTTTTTTAATTAGCAAAAAGCATTAGAAATATAATTTCTTGACAAAAATATAGGAAGATGTGTGCAGAACAGCACACTTCAATGGTATGGTCATGCTGAAAGAATGAACAAGAGTTCTTTGGTTAGCAGATGTAGAACAGTTGAGGTAGCAGGTCCAGAGGAAGGCCACAAAAAAAAAAAAATGGAAGCAAGCAAAAAAAAAATGAACTTGAGAGAAACGGGGATAAATAAAGACCTGACCAGAGATAGGTTTGTTTAAAAGTCAATAAAACCATCCACCATATGTAAAACGGATATTAAATCGTATTCCTGTCTCCTTATTTGAAGTGGTTATATTTCACAGATAAACATATTTTATAGATTTGTATCATTTTGATGGCTATTCCAATCTTGGTTGCTTTTTTTTTTTTAACGTTTCAACTGATGTAACCTTGAACTTTGGGTTAATCTTTTCTATCTTGGAAAACATATATGAAATTCTGAATAGAATTCTTTAATTCAAAGGGTGGGTAGTGCGGTAAATTGTTCTCGTTCTGTCAACCATGAGCACGTAGAAATATCAATTATTATGTTATTATTAGTTATTGCCTATACAAAGGACTGAAGTTCAATCTTCAAAAGATTGTCATTTAAAACAAACTTATGTGTTGTGCCATGAATTCGAAACCAGATCTGTGTAATCAGGGCCTTTGGTATCAGACTTGTTAGAATGGATGGAGTTGGACTTTTGAAATCTCTGAAGAACCAGTAGACAGTTTGAATATTGGAAAACTTAAAAATAATAAGTCATAGTCAGGCTTTATATCTCCTGACTATGCAACCCTATTCGAAACATAACATATATATATATATATATATATATATATATATATATATATATATATACTATTAGCAGTATTCACTCAGCATTGCTTGTGTGAGAATATATTGCTGGTCGGAAATAATTTCAAATATAGTTATGTTTATAATTTTTGCCTTGAAAGTAAAAAATAACATTTGCAATATGAGGTCAAGTAATAAAAAAAAATTGTTCAATGGAGTTTCCTTAAAAAAAAAAAAAACCTACTTGTTGACAGCCAACTATAAAACAGTAAATGGCTTTTAACGAATTGAAACGAATTCGTTTTTATTTATTTTAAATCTCAAAAATAACAATAAAAATAAGTTGTGTAAATGTTAAAGCCTTTTTATTTTTAAATACCTTCTTTATCAAGATATTCTTGTTTAATTTTATTTCTACTTTATTAAATGGAGAGAATCTACTTAAAAAATTAATTTCGTGCCTTTACATTTTATATTTCAGTCGTTTTATGGACCTAACCTTCATACATAACCTGACTCTAGTGACCCTAGATGAGATTAAAGGAAAATTTTTATGGGTTTTTTAAAATCTGTGAAAAATTTAACTCTTATTGAAACTTGGATGTTCTGTTAATTTTTTGACTGCTATAACACACAAGCAAACACATGTTTATATATAGACAGAGTATCTTTAAAAAAATGTACTCACACTTCAACTGTCGCTTACATGCTGACATTTTTGTGTTGCAAGTGTAAATGATTAATTACATTAATAGAAAGAAATCAACTTAGAGAGTAAGTTTGTCCAGAAATGTTATTGGGAGTCCGAAGTGTAAAGACTATTCAGAAGAGCATTCACAAAACTGCCACCAACTCGCCAGACCATTGCTCATATTAGAGACAAATCTGAATCATCTAGAACATCAGCAAAAAAATCTGCCTGGACAACCGCCGCAAAAAAAAAAAAAGTGCAGAAACCTTCCTTCAATCACTGCAAATCATTTCGATAAATTGTGTTGGGAAACCAACATCCCAAAAGATATGTATATCGCATCATGAAGTGCCCGCACTGGAAACTACATTCCAACACTAATCCATGCTCTCGACGAAGATGATCCTGGCAAGAGAGATCAATTCTGCAAAGGATACCTGGCAAAATGTGCAGAGGATGCAGGGTTTCCACACAAAAATTTTTGCATTCAGCAAGATGAAGCATGTCCCCATTATCATTTGTGATGTACAAGCTCACCTTGAAGCAGCTTTTCCAGACACATGGATTAGATGAAGAGATATCATTGGATACCCTGCGGGTTTCCCAGACCTTGCACTCATGGGTTTCTTTTTGCTGGGATATATCCAAGACAAAGTTTATCGCATGACACCAAAAACAATTGATGCATTGAAACTGGAAATTTAAAGAGAATGTTGCAATATTTCTAATGACCTGTTTCATGACGTTTGCGAATCCTAATCCGTTGGTGTGCGTTTTCAGCATTGGCAATAATCCTTATCAATTTGAACATT
This sequence comes from Euprymna scolopes, assembly GCF_053919585.1. Classification (NCBI taxonomy): domain Eukaryota; kingdom Metazoa; phylum Mollusca; class Cephalopoda; order Sepiida; family Sepiolidae; genus Euprymna; species Euprymna scolopes. The sequence goes on along the minus strand of NC_136489.1, from coordinate 113,132,894 downwards.
TGCGAACAATGATTCTTTAATTACATTTGTCTTCTGCATTCAAAGCTATTCCATTTCACTATGTTCATAAATAAAGGTTTTATCATCATTCGAAGTGTTAGTATATTTTTGAAACACCATATATAAGTGAAAATGTGTGTGCGTGTGTGTGTGCGTCTATCTGTGTACATTTCCCTACCAAATAAGTGTCAATTGGTCTACAGACTCAAAATTTGACATACGGGATATTGAGATTTGGGAAAATCTTTACTTGGGTTTCGGCCAGAAATTTTGCTGTTAACGGGTCAAAGTTCAACGATTTGAACTTTGCGAACTCTACCAAACTCCTTTGGGGTCTAAACACTTCTGTCCGGGTGGTACAAGCGTGTTAGTAGATAGCTGATGGCCAGGACAGTAACCATCAAGGAGAACTTAGGCTAGCTTACATGTTCACAGGCGGTCGGTCTTCGATGGTGGGATTGCGATTGGTTAGATATTTTGTGCGACCTTGCTCAAGGCAATCGTGCACGGGCTGCCATACTTAAAGATATAGTGTAGGCCAGAGAAAAAGCTTGACCAGTTTGACCAGTCTTGCAACATGTACCACAAAGAGTAGATGTGACACAAGGTTGGTTTAACATGGGGGAATCCCTCCTGCCTTAAAGGGAAAACTAGATAATTTCCTACACTCTTTATCTATGCCTAAACCTAAACGTAGATTCCATGAACAAAGCTTCTTTCTTAGAACTACACGCCTGTGGAACTCTCTTCTGTTTGCCTGCTTTCCAGCTGCCTACAATCTGATTGTCTTCAAGTCCAATGCAAACAAGTTCTTGATTAACCGTCCTCCTAAGTAATCCAATTTACAAAATTCCCACTACTTATGTTTACTACACTATAATCATATTGACTTATGTATACCCATTAACCCTTATCCTCGAGTGGCCTCCGGGCCCTGATAGGTGGTGATTCCTGTGTAAATAAAATTTGGGGTCTAAACATTTGAAATTTTACATAAAGGGTATTCAGACATGCGTCAAGCTTCTTAATCAGTTTTTGGGCGAAAATTTCGCTGCCAAGAGGCCTGAGTTGAAACAGTTGACCTATGCAGGTTCTACCAAATTCCTGATGGGTCATACTTTTTAATTTGATTTGAGCCCAAAACAATAAATGTTAAGGAGTCAAAATTGGTGTAAAAAATAAATAAAAAGAAAAATTTGACCTGTAATGTCTCTACCAACTTTTCTCTATGGCAGTTAAGGAAGCCTATTATATAGAAAGGCATTACGATACATGTGCAGACTTTAATATATACATATGCACATAAAGTTATGAACAGTACCTAGGGCCCAAGCTAAGCCTGGCTGAACTGCTAGTGTATATATATACATAGAAGATATGTTTTTCTCCTTCGTGAAAAGTGTAAATGGAATTACCAGTTAACACAAAATAGGCTCAATAAAGCATAACAAATAAATATATTAACAATGCAATTTTAAAAGGAAAGTTTTATTTCATTTAATAAGCTTTTTCGTTGTGTTAAACGATGCAAAATGTTTCTCAGCTTCAAAAATGTTTAACGATTTTTTTTTTCATTTAAATGAAGATTAGTCATCCACATACAATTAGTCACTGAGCAATCGTTGAACTTTTTTTTTTTTAAATAAATAATTTAACAATCTTTTTTAAATAAATAATAATCTAACATTTATCTTATTAAATAAAAACTACAAAGAAACAAACTTTTTTTAAAAAACTTTTATTAATCCCAATCAAGACATACTGCCACCGAGATGTAAGGAACTACTGTGATTAAGGATCAGATCTAAAGCAGACATCTTAAGTGGGTAGTTGTGCAGCAAGACGTTTGTTCACATTACATTTATATTTCTACATGTTGGTACACTCAACGAAACAAAGATCAAAGAGAGAATTCCAAAGGCAATTAGTTCAAGAGGAGAAGCTATAAAAATAGGATTTTTTTCAGCAACTGATGACCTCTACAGGTTTGTCAGGAGTATTTATGTTGATTGTGTACAAGTGCAATTAATTCGTGGAATTATTTGTTAAACAAGTACAGAGATTATAGTGATGAGACAGGGATTGGAGCTTGGTAGACAATGAAGAATATGTTAGGCGAGAGGTTCATTTTTTTGTACTCTGTCCAAAAGGGAGAGCCTAGTGGTTGGTGCACCAGCCCAGATGTGGCAACAATACTCTCCATGCACTGGTGAATGGTGGCTTTGTAGAGATACAAGATACTGAAAGGTAGTAGCAGCCCATTTTTTTTAGCCTCTTGTTTTGTGTGAGAGAACTAACTGCGCAAATTATGTTTTTGTCACAATTTTATTGCGATGCACATATGCAGCTGTGAAAACTGCAATCAAAAGACTGACGATTTTTAATACAATGACAAAAATGTACACACTGAAAGACGATACAATATTTTATAAAAGATACAAACAAAGCAAAGAACACATAAAAGGATAAACGATAGGAGACAGATATGACTGTGTCACCAGACATATGCGAAACAAAGAAAAGTTTATTCAAGACCATGTGCAATGAGGAAATATGTGACTGCCAAAAATATATAAGTTGAAATATATCGAATATATTCCTATTTAAAAAAAAAAAAAAAAAGGTATATGTTACTTTATGCTTAAATGATTTTGAATTATCTCATTGGCACTTTACGGAGCTAAAGAAAAACTACATTTAATTGACCGACAAGGGTAGACGAACAACAAACCAAGAGACTTGATCTCTTCAGAGTCAAATACCTCACTCCTGGACAGGGTTCAAAAGAGAGTCGCCGACCTGATAGGTCCTGAACTGTCATCTAGGCTTCAACCTCTGTCCCATCGACGAAATGTTGCATCCCTTCGTCTGTTCTACAAGTATTTTAATGGTGAATGCTCTGACGAACTACCAGCCCTTGTACCCCCTTGACGTAAGTACTCCTGACAAACCCGACAAGCAGCAAAATTCCACACCTACACAGTAGAAATCCCTAGATGTAAGAAAGCCTTCTACTCCAATAATTTCTTCCCAAGAACTGCTAGACCTTGGAACTCCTTTCCGGGTTCATGCTTTCCAAATTGTATTGTATGGAAGTTCAAAAGTAATGTGAACAGACATCTTGCTGCTCAACTCCCTACATCGTATCCCTGCAACTTATGTCCCCAATAGTAGCCCTCAACATCAAAGTGGCACTGTGCACTGTTGGAATTAAAAAAAAAAAATCCCCAAAAGCATCACTTCCATGCTATCAGTTCGCCTAAGAGAACCGAATGAATCACCAGTAAAAGCACCTACCTTATTTTATCTTTAAAGCTATGCAGGCATGAACAAATAATTATTTATCTGATTTATATGTATCTATATTAGCATTACGTTGTTACTCTAGCTAGAACGATCTTTTTCCTATCTTTTTGACCTTACACTAAGTATCTATTTTATCATGATGGATTTAGCAAGGAACTATTTGGCTTTGATATTTCAACATTGTGATTTGTAAAAGGGCCAAAACACCAAAGCCTGTCTATTTTCTCATTTGAGTGACGACGATCACGCAGTAATCTGATTTTTTTTTTTTTTTTTACATGGTAGTCACCACTTATCAAGGCCTGGAAGCCACTCGGGGATAAGGGTTATTGCGTGTACAGTAATCAATGAGATAATATCGTAGTAATCCTTAGTAATGGAGATTTGATAAAGTGTCTTAAGGGGGCGGTTTATCAGGAATTTGTTTATGTTGGACTTGAAGACATCCAAGTTGTAGTCAGGTGGGAAACAGGCAAATGGAAAAGAGTTCCACAGGCGTGCAGTTCTAAGAAAGAAGCTTTGTTTATGGAATCTACGTTTTGATTTAGGCACAGGTATAGAGTGGGGAAAATTATCGAATGTGGTTTCAGTTAGACGGGTGTTTTTCATGACAGATTGGAGAGGGGAGACCAGAGATTGGAGCTCAGACAATCTCCTCAATGGGCATTATGCTGTACCTCAGAACTTATTCATTCCTTCATCAGAAAGAGGTTGACATGGATACTACAAAAAAAAACAAAAAAAAAAACTAATCACTGATTTTGATTAAACCAAAGGAGGACTACTTTCTCCACCAGAATCCCTAGACTTTGGAATAGACTTCCAAGTGAAGTAATAAATACACCAACCACACAACAATTCAAGGTGAATTTAGACAGATGTTGGGCTACTGTGTTCTGTTCCTTGTAAATTTCTACCATTCTTTCCCTAAATGGCATTGAAGCACGATTGCTTAATTTTTTACCAAAAGAATTGATTTGAATCTGGGGGTAAGCACACTTTATATGACGAGCGTTCGAGAATCATCATCATCATCAGCAGCAGCAGCAGCAGCAGCAGCAGAATCGTGCCAGCGAACATACATTGGGCCAACGTGCATAAATAATAACATCCTAGATGTTGCAAAAGATTTGCATGACACGCTAGGTAACCTTCCCATGAAAGAACAAGTTTTCTTTTCAAAAATACAGCTGCGAATCATCTGCAAATCAATTCTTTTCTTTTTTTTCCAGAAATTATTTTTCGGCAATTTTTGTCTTAAAAAAATGTTTATTTTGTGAAGCAATTCAAAGAATTGAAGCAAGCACATTTGGTGCAGGAATTGTTTTTCCTGCTTTATGAAATGAGCCGTTACACAACTTAGTGAATGGCAGTATGGCAACGCGGCACTATTTTCTTAACGTAACGTTACCACCTTGTTTATGAAGAACAAGACGGGTGCAAAGAATTTAATATCAGTCATCGACAGCAGGGGAGTCTAACTAGCTTCGCATCATGAACCAGACCGAAATATAAACTAGATCGTCCGGTCCGCATGTCGAAGAAACAAAACATCTTATTCGTATTTTAGGTCATGAGAAATAAGCAGAAAGGTTAACAGAATAAATGTTTAAACGTATTTATCAATCAGAGGAAATTTTTAGAACAGAACTTTCGGAGCAACTCAAGCACATGAGTAGCCAATGGTAAAAAGATGAAATAATGTTCACAAACAGTACAAATAACATCTTTTTTCATAAGCAACTCCAATAAGGTTTTGGGGGAAAGGAACAGGAAATCATTCTTTGATGAAATAAAAATCGTCTCACTCTTCTAATCTGTTCATGAATTGTTTGCAGTCGTGCCATTTATGGTAAAATTAACATTCATAATTTTCAGTGAGAACGGTTATAAGAAACCAAAGGAATGGCAGACAAAAAAGAAAAAGAAAACAAGAAAAGATAAAGACAAACCAAAAGAAACAAAGAGAATAAATTATAGCCTTTTCTTACTACATAAAAAAGTAAAGCCTTTATAAAAATGTAGACTTTTTTTATTGTATAAAGAAATATAGCCTTTTCTTATTGTATAAAGAAATATAGCCTTTTCTTACTGTATAAAGAAATATAGCCTTTTCTTATTGTATAAAGAAATATAGCCTTTTCTTATTGTATAAAGAAATATAGCCTTTTCTTATTGTATAAAGAAATATAGCCTTTTCTTATTGTATAAAGAAATATAGCCTTTTCTTATTGTATAAAGAAATATAGCCTTTTCTTATTGTATAAAGAAATATAGCCTTTTCTTATTGTATAAAGAAATATAGCCTTTTCTTATTGTATAAAGAAATATAGCCTTTTCTTATTGTATAAAGAAATATAGCCTTTTCTTATTGTATAAAGAAATATAGCCTTTTCTTATTGTATAAAGAAATATAGCCTTTTCTTATTGTATAAAGAAATATAGCCTTTTCTTATTGTATAAAGAAATATAGCCTTTTCTTATTGTATAAAGAAATATAGCCTTTTCTTATTGTATAAAGAAATATAGCCTTTTCTTATTGTATAAAGAAATATAGCCTTTTCTTATTGTATAAAGAAATATAGCCTTTTCTTATTGTATAAAGAAATATAGCCTTTTCTTATTGTATAAAGAAATATAGCCTTTTCTTATTGTATAAAGAAATATAGCCTTTTCTTATTGTATAAAGAAATATAGCCTTTTCTTATTGTATAAAGAAATATAGCCTTTTCTTATTGTATAAAGAAATATAGCCTTTTCTTATTGTATAAAGAAATATAGCCTTTTCTTATTGTATAAAGAAATATAGCCTTTTCTTATTGTATAAAGAAATATAGCCTTTTCTTATTGTATAAAGAAATATAGCCTTTTCTTATTGTATAAAGAAATATAGTCTTTTCTTATAAAAATACGGACAGACATACTTAGATCTGATGACCTCAGAGGAAGATTAAATCAGGACAGTATAGGAAGATGTGGACAGAAGAGAAGACTTAGTTGGTTTGGTTATGTTGAAACAATGAATGAAAGTGCTTGACTTAAGAAGATCACGTGGCAATACAATCTCGACATTTGGCCGTGTAATGTTGTATATTTAACAGCATATTTTCATACAAGACAATATCGCTAAAAATCATTTCACTTAAAACTTTATTCTCGTTTATGTAAGAAAGTATCTAACAAGGACAATTTGGTTACGGGTGCCATTTAAACCAGGGTTGTCAAACCTGTTTTGCTTTATAAACTATATTAGGGCACAATATTGTGGGTTAGCTAAGGACAATTATTAAAATTCCAGGTACACAGAATAGGCCAAATTTGATTAATATATATATATATATATATATATATATATATATATATACATACACACACACACATACACACTAGGCCGCCTGTCATTGCCCGGTCATAAAATATGCTAAAATATTATATTTTGATTAATACAGATTTCGTATTTAGTATTATACTAGCCTGGGTGCCCGGCGTTGTCCGGGTGTTTGTAGGTGTGTGTTAAGTAAGAAAAAAAAAAGTTGTAGTAGGCAGGTAGTGAAGGCGGAAAAGAAAGTGGAGGTGTGTATAAGGGTGTTGAGCAAAAAAAAAAAAAAAAATCTGCAAGTGCAAAAAAAAAAAAAAAAAAAAAAGTGGTAGTAGGTAGGTAGGCTCGAACCCATACCACGAAAGAGGAAAAGAAAGTGTGTGTGGGGGGGGGGCGTGATGCATTAGCTGTTGCACCTATTGCCAAAATGGTAGTGACGTAGGTTTAAATTAAGGCTAGACAATCGAAAAAATGGCAATGACTTTCGAAAATATTGGCAAAAAAAGCGACCCCCTGTACAAAAGTGCCCAGTTGAGGGTGAAATAATTAATGTTTTTGGCCAATTTTTCGATATTTGTCTTCCAAAGGGGCAAGTTTCAAAATGATACCGATCTCGTGAAAATCCGTTGCCTCTGTCAAAAGCTTTTGTGAGACATACATACATACATACATACATTTAAACAGACAGGCGAGATTTATATTATAGACTAGCGGGTGGGTATCCTGTGTTACCTGAGTGTTTGGAGGTGTGTGTATTAAAAAAAAAACGTTGTAAAAGAAAAAAAAATGTTTTACTAGGAAGGTACGATTGAACCCTGAAGCCTTGACATGAAGGTGGAAACAAAAGGGAAAAAAAGCCAGCCACCTAACCATCGCGGCCACGAGGGAAGAGGAATTGATAAGTGTGTTAAGTTAAGGGTTAAAAAGTGAGTCAAGTCAAAGAGGTTTGATTGACAGGTGCCCGCTTAATGATGTCAATGCGACAATGACATGGCAGTTTTTATTTACTGCAGGGCAGCTTTTTGGGGTTTGTTTACTTTGCTGGGCAGTTTTGGCTTCCCCAAGATGATTGGGGGGGGGGACCAGCTCCCCATTTAAAGGGGATTGCCCAAATTGAATAGCAATTGTTTGATATAAGGAGAAGCTCCGCATTGATCAAAGCTTATTGTTTTTGGACCTTCCCGGCGACCGCGACCGCAATGACGCCAACTCCGAATTAGTTTCGCTTTTATTATATGAAAAAACCGAATTCACACGTGGCGATCCAAGAATGTAGAATATTTAGTTTTTCAAAGTCGGGCAAATTAAATAGACAGGCGACCCCCGTTGTTAACTCATAGATATTATGATTTCTACATGATATAAAGAAAATAATATTCTCTTGTCATAGCCCTATTTATAAGCCATATAAAAAAATACTAGAGCATTAACCCTTGGGCTATGATGGTATTTTTTACACACACTGCCTACGAAGGATATGAATTTTTTCACATCACATATAATCAAGTCTAAGGTCTTTGAAAAAGATTTTTTTTTCATCAAAAAACAATACAAAGATTCAAACATGGGTGCATTGATTAATGCAGTTAGGACAAAGAAGAATTCTATAGTCCTTGAAGACACCATTGTTGCAGTTGTTTGTAATAGTAAAAACTAGGTGTTCAAAAATTAACAGCCAACATATGAATAATGGTTAATGACTTGTCGGCTCACCCTTTACAATCAGTACTTATCTCCTGGGAATTTGTAATCTGTTTTTATTTTATCGTTGTTTCCACGGTAAGTGCTCGTCTGAGCTCCAGTCTCTAGCCCCCCCCTCGCCAATCTTGTTCGAAAAACAACCATCTAGCTGAAACCACTGTCAATAACTTTCCCCACTCTTTAACTGTGCCTAAGTCTAAACATAGATTCCGTGAACAAAGCTTCTTTCTTAGAACTGCACGCCTGTGGAACTTTCTTCCATTTGCCTGTTTCCCCAGCTGACTACAACTTGGTTGTCTTCAAGTCCAACATAAACAAATTCTTGATGAACCGACTCCTTAAGTAATCCAATCTACCAAATTTCCATTAATAACGACTACTGCGTTATTGAACCATTGATTACTGTACACTCAATAACCTTTATCCTCGTGTGGCCTCAGGGCATTGATAAGCGGTGACTCAAATGTATATATATATATATATATATATATATATATATAAAAAGATTTCAAAAGACAATTTTAAATATACATTGTAAATGAATTACAAACAAGAATGTTGTATTAGCTAGATAATGGGGTCAAGTGGAAATGTGGGTCCTAGATCTCATGAGTGACATAATGGTGAGAGATCAGTAAATAACAGTCGGTCCTTTTTTTTTTTCTTCTTTTCTTTTTCGCAGCGAGGTTCAGAAACAGACATTCAATTGAACTCGCATATACACCCTCCCTCTCTCTCTCTCTCTATCTCCTCCAAAAGTCAGGAGGAGGGGAATTGAACATCTTTTTAATGTCAGTCGATTAACGATTATGGTTTGCAATATCGTGACCGGAGAAACATATTAAAAAAAAAAAAAAAATCTATGAACCGTAAAAAACATGTGTTGCGCCTTCCTGATAAGACTTTGTGTGAATTCATGCACGTGCATTTCTTATAAATGGGATGAACTATGCAACAATACTGATGAACTAAATGCGTGTAATGTCAAAGTTCGAACAGTATACTGTTCTCATCTTGGACGTTACCTTCACAACGTTTCGGACGTTTAGATGCAAGTGTTACGTTATGCTAACATGAACGGCACCCATCTAAACGGGTGTATACGTTTCGTGTTTGTGACGTAATGTCTTTAGTGGTTCTTCACTCTCTGAACCGTGCTCATCTATTTATGTTGTGTGATGCATATATACACGTTTGATGCTGCATGATCAGCTAAATTTATGTGTGTGGGTGTCATATATCCGACGTACCTTATATTCACTAGTCCATCTGAAATTCATGGAGGAGCTGAAACCCGTTGGACGAAAGACATTCACTCCAAGATCATAATTGGTTTTAACTTTCTATTCACCTTCCCAGATGTCGATGCAGATAAACATGGAAAGTGAGTTCTTCTCTTGTGGTCTTTAACAGTCTCTATTAAGAGACACGTCATCTCCCTCCCAAGGGGTGGGGGTGAGGGGAAACAATCATTAACCCAACTGCTCTTCACCATGTTCAAATTCCAACTTCAAGTCATCCTCAGTTAACCTGATCCACGTGACTCACACGTAGATCAAATCAGCTGATAAGATCTTTCGGTAAACTTGTCTATGATCTGACAACAAAGAAAGTGACCTGGTGTTACATTATACCCCTCTTGCCTCCAGATTTTTTGCCATCTGCAAAGATATTGGTCGTTCACCTTTGACCTCTTGTGTTGTAAAAATCCACTACAATACTTTGTGGTCTTTGCTTCATCACAAACAATATTTTGTTCCATCACAAACAATATTTTGGAAATATTGTTTGTGATGGAAGCAAATGGTTGATAATTCACCTTCATTTTCTTTCAATCCAACTCTCTACAACAATGTCTCAACAATTCCTTGCTCCAAGTCTGATAGATTCTCAAGTCCCTTGCACTGATTATAGTCAAACCTGTGACACTCAAACTGAGTTGAACACCAATGGAGCAAGCCTCGTAAGTAATCCAGTTTTCTGAAGAAAGATAAAAAAAAGAAAAGTTTCTTATTTTTGATACATAGTTCCAAAAATGTCTTAAGTAGTTTCTTAATCAAATTCGTCAAGTACTCTGGAAATGTACTTTAAGGATATTTGTAAGGTATTTCGTAAGGTAAACACAGTGTAGGTGTGAATATTTGGGGCTTTCTAGTACAAATATACCATTTTCACTTTTTTCACGGGAACCAATAAGGTAATTTAGAATTTGTTTCTTAACCCTTGCAAAACCATGTGTTTTTTCCGGAGTGCTGTGGACTGTGGGGGGGTGGGGGGGGGGGCAACTTGACCCAGAATTTAAAAATGTGTATAAACCCCACGAAACACAAGACATTGAAACAATTTTATATCTTGGTGTTCCTTAGCCTTCTTAGATCACATCTCAACAAAAATTAGCCGTGCTTTGCATTTTGTTGATGTGCAGTGACTTCAAGAAGTATGGTCAAGTCCAGAAATCTTGTGATTTTTTTAGAAAAATGCTGATTTTCAGGAAAACTAATTTTTTTTTTTTTCGTCAAGTTTTGCTACTATAATCAACATTTTTAGGTTTCCAGATAGATGCCACATAGTTTTAAGTATCTCATCATGAAAAGCAATAAAATTTTGTATTTTGATCCTTTTAGGTCACTTTTATTATTTTGGAATTTCTGAAAAATTTGATAGGGGTTTCCAACCCTCATCAACTAATCTTGAAGACGGCTAGGTCGTTGAAATTGTTACCAGAACTTAACTGTTTTAGTATCTGGTTTACTCCAAAATTTATTCACAAAATTAAGGTGTGTCATGAGTTTAACATGTCTAAATTGATTATCACATCCAATAGGGGAAGAAAATATTTTTCATTATCATCAAAAATATACCCGACTTTCAACAGAAACTGTGAGTGAACAAAACAAGAACTTTTAACCATTTTTGGTCCAGAGACAATTTATTATGTCTAAAAACAATATATGAAAAAAGTAATGTGTTACCATGCCAGCCACACCTTTTTTTATATTCAATTTTGGGGCATATGTGAAAAAATTCAAAAACCCTTAATATCGCTAAAGGGCTTCATTTTTTAGAAAATCTGATGCCATTTGTGGATTCCTTGGGTCAAAAAACTTATCTGTGTGAATTTTCAGGGCCATATGACCTGCAAATCAAAAAATATTCAAAGAAATGACACCACAAAATTGTCGCCTGGGTGTCACATTATGTGACTAACGCCAAAACAAAAAATGCTCTAAATTGGAAACCACTTGTAGTTATGTGCTCAAATTTTCAGGATGTTCCTATATTGTCTATCTGCAGTGCAAACTACAGCCAGATCTGAGGATATGGGTTTCAAAATCCCATATTTCTGGATGATTTGACACGGAATTACCCTGATAAGATCTTCCAGTAAACTTGTCTATGATCTAGCTTCGTTATATTTTGACAGGTTTTATGAAAACATCACCATATTCATCTCTTGTCTAGTTCTCCAGTTACATAGATAGATAGCTAGATCGATGGATAGATAGCTACAAAGTTAGATAACTTACTCTGTTCTACCTATTGCATAACACAAGTGCAAGAACCTGTGGCGCAACAGATACAAATGCTAAGTAGAAATCAGTTCTAAGTTCAATCCTCAGTACGGCCTACATTATGAATACAATTATGAATTACTTAAAACGTCTACCTAGTAATGGCTGCAAGCTAACCCCGTGGATTAAATAAACAGTTCTATACTGATTTCTGAATTCAACATAAGATTCTCGAGTACAACATCATGCACCTAACGAAGATTGGGAGTTACATTCTGGTATTCTGGTGTTTGGATTTTCACTTTATGGTACACAAATTAACTATGTCTAGTTATCTAACAGCCGCACGCCTTCAAGTGACCGCCCCACCCCTCCTGGCCTTGAGCAAACATCTGTTATCGGTCGAATCTCTTTTGCAACAAAATAACGTGGACGCTAGAAACTTTCGGAGTTTGAACTAATGAATAGCTGAAATCATTTTAAAACGATAAGTCTACAGTCTTTAGTTAGCATCACCGCATCTTTCTCTTTTTAATATTAAAAGTAGAGTACATTGCGCCTATTTTTGTCCAAGACTTACGTACGGTACAAGCGATTCTTTTATGTTTGCTTCGAGGGAAGAAAGGGGGGGGGGCTTTAGTATTTTACATAAGAGTACGCTTTTTAAAGTTTATCTAGATTCTTTAACCTTTCTTTCTATAGTGAACACACATGAATTGATCTCTCTCTCTCTCTCTCTCTCTCTCTAAGATATAAGTAAATAGATTATTTTAGCAGCTGACACGTCTATTCGAATTAGATGAGCACGTTGCGAAAAAAAAAAAAAAGAGTCGCTTTTATCTTAATATACATATTCACACTTAGTATAATAATAATAATAATAATAATAATAATAATAATAATAATAATAATAATAATAACAACAACAACAACAGACAAGTCGGTTGTCGTGAATTGCAACACTAATCCATGTGGGTCATGCTACATTACTGTAATGTTATTTACTCTAATAGATTTGATGTTGTTGATTCTACTGCGATAAGAACTAAAAACTTAATTGAATCGCAACATAACTTGACGCCGTAGTTCTCGCAGATTAAAGAATCGTTTTTTTTTTTTTTGTTTTTTTTAAGGACAACCAATCACGACTCGACGGATTTATTTATTTGTTTGTTTGTTACAACATTGGGTGCAGAAATTTAATTCCCGAATGGAAGTTCAATTCTTGCACGAGAGAAAATAAAGAGACGTATTCGAAGATAAGAGCTGGAAGTAGAATTGAGATGGCTGCATTCAAAGAGAAAGGAACAAAATCAACAACCCTATATATTAGATATTAATTGAACAATTTCACTTTTCAACACACACACACACACACACACACACACACACACACACACACACACACACACACACACAAAGAAATGATGTAGGAAGCAATAAAATAGTTAATACATGTGTTTAGTTCTTTCTCACTGCAAGAACTTAGGCACCGGGGATGGAAAGTGGGATTGAGACGTCAGCGCCTCTAAGGAGGGGCACTCTGACCTGCAAAAAGTGCCCCGGGCAGACCCGTCAGCATTCCCCGGTGAGGGCGTCTCAGGCGATCAGTAATAAACTAATCCCTTCTCAAAGAGTGAAGGCAATGCCTGCGAGGGTGAACTGCACAGAACTAAACTCTCACCATAAAATCAGCAGGGACCGGATCGTTGCAGGAATGGTCTAACTTCCGTTGATTGGGGGGGGGGGGAAATAAAAATCCTTAAAATCCTTAGCCGGATTTAAATTGAGACGACAGCTTCCAAAGAGAAAGGAACAAAAACAACAACTCTGTATATTAAATATTAATTGAACAATTTCACTTTTCAACAAAAATATGACATAAAAAACAATAAAATACCTAATACGTGTCAAGAAAGAGGGTTGGCAAACTCTGAAAACAGCTTAACGCACACACACACACACACACACACAAAATAAATAAAAAATTTAAAAAAAAAACTGGAAAAACTGATTCTGAAGAAAAGAAAAAAATCGTTCACCTTGACTGATCTTATGATGGTTGGATGGTCGTTAAACACAAACATTTTCTAAAGCATGTCGTTAATTGAATAATTGCATATATTAAATTTATCCAGACAGATCAAAACACCTAGGTTCACATGTCACATATTAGACCGATCGCGTGTAACAACTTGAATACAAAAGGAGGTATATAGACAGATATACATTCATATTTTTTATAATCATAACCTATCAAGATAACAGAAAGCTCAATATACTATACAGAGCAATTAAAAACAAGAAAAAAAAATGATGAAAATAAAAATTGAAGAAAGTACAATATTTATCTATCAAAAACTTAAATTAGAATAAAAAATCCTTAACCCATAGGTTTTCTAATATAGGTCCCTTTTGATCAGAGAATAAACACAAGTAAAACATCTACTAATGATTATATATATATATATATATATATATATATATATATATATATATATATATATATATATATATGTAGAGAGAGAGAGAGATAAAAAAAGAACAAACCAAGTTATGTGTTCATCAACGTTTCGGCTTTATTTTGAGACTTCCTCTGGATGAAATAAAGACGAAACGTTGATGAACACATAACTGTTTCTTTTTATTTATATATTTTGTCGGATTATTATTTCCATTATTCTCATCATGCGCGCACACACACACACACACACACACACACACTGTGCATTTAAGATTAATATTCGATCGGTTTTACCTGTGAACCTGACTGTTTTGATATGGCTGGAAAAATTTAATAAAATATCAAAGCTCCTCTTTCAGTATACTTCCCTCTCTCCAGATGGAAGAAGTATTATGAGTAACCTTCACTCCTGCAATAGAAGAGATACTCTGTATAATTGAGGCCAACTCTACCAACAATTTTAAGGGATGTGAAGTGTTTAATATAATTAATGTAAAGAATATATATATATATATATATATATATATATATATATATATATATATATATATATGCTAGTTAACATATCACAGTATAGATCTTGTTAAACTTACTTATACAGGGTGACCCCTCCCCCCCCAAAAAAAACAAAAGCTAAATGGAGGCCATCTAGAACATATGCTGTAGAACAGAGAAAAAAAGGCCAAAGACCATTGTGTTTTGATGTGATGTTTTGAATATAATAAACTAGTTATGACCAAAGTTTCATTTCATTCAGACAAAAACACTAAGAAACGGGGCCTAATTAGAGTTGGGGTTCGTTCTTTTTTTTTTTTTTTGTCATCCGGTATTATTAATACTTTTTTTTTTTTAATTTTTATATATTAGTATAAATAGTAACCGTATTATTGTACATTTTCTCATTGGGGAAGTGGTATTATCCATTGGAGAGCCATGTATTTAACAGCTATCCTGTTTTTCAATATTCTATTCAGCTACATGGTAAGCAGCTGAGGATCCCCGTTTTCTATTTAACAATTTTAGTTAAGTCTTTTTTTTTTTTTTTCCATTCATATATAGTTAATTTCTTTTTTCTAATTGAAGACTTTGGAGAAATCGGCTTATGCAAGTGCTAAGTCTATTTTACAATTTTAGATAAGGCGGTTTTTTTTTTTTTTTTCATCCCTATATAATTGAATTTTCTTTTGTAATTATAAACTTTTCAGAAGTCGGGTTATGTAGGTATTAAGTCTGCGATAGGTTACATTTGATCCCCCCCCCCCAGGAACTTAAATTACATTCTTTATTCTTCTTTTTACATTTTCTTCTTCTTTTTTTTTTTTTACTCCAAGCTTTTTTAGAAATATATATCATGTTCTTAATATATGAAAATACAAAATGGTTTTTATAACAATTTTCCGCGACCTACAACAACTTGGCCTTTTGGTCAAGATCAAAGTGTAGTATCTGCTCTTCAGATGCTGCACTTCCATTTCTTGTTCTCTTTCAGTGGAGGAGAAATCCTTCACGACTGAGACAATTTTTATTTTTGTACCTTTTCTCCACGTTAAAAAATGACCCTGGTGTCTAACTCTGTCCCGTGGGGAGGCATAGTAAATAGGTACAACAATATAATGAGATATGCGCGTGGGCAGCAGGTTGTAATATTAGCAAGATAGAGTAAATCCAATGGTATGAAGAGATATGACTCCCTTTCTCTCTATCTATAATTTATATAATATATATAATACATATATAATATATTATCTAATTTATAAAACTCACTATGCCTGTCTTCATTTTTTTCAAACTGTATCTCCTCTGAGCAGTGCAGGTTGGGTGAAATGATTGCATTTTTTATGGGTCTTTACCTGGTTAAAATAGTTGCTAACGGAAATGGTCGAAGTAATTTACGATTTGAAAGCCATACTTTTTGGAGAGAAGTGGGCTCAACTATTTTTCAAAAAAACTAAAATATATTTTTTAAATCTAATCCTAGCCATAACCCTCTTGCATGTTTAGTGTCATTTGCTTATTTTTTCGCCGCTTGCCAATCGTAAAAAGCTTTGGCTACTTCTGAGACGGAGTCAAAATTGTTTTTCAATATATTGGATTGACTCGGTTCTGCGAGTACCGAAATCGTTCGGACATTCATTTCTTACAAGCATCTTTTTTTTCCATTTTTCCAATTATTAGAAAACAAGTTTTATTTGCGAATATATTTTCAATAAATTTATTATTTGATTCCTATTTTAATCACGTCAAAGAATACACTGAACAAAAAAAAAACACACACACAAAAAAAAACGCTTATTACCAAAACCCTGTTTCTGTAGAAAAAAAAAAAAACCATCAATAAATAAAATGACAATACGGCATATAAACTCATTGTAAATCGCAGAATGGAGTTAGGCAGGTCAAATGATTGTATTTTCTTGTGGATCGTTTTTTTTTTATGGGTTTTAGCTGGGAAAAATAGCTGCTGTGCTAGGGTTTCAAAATTGAAAAAAATTGGAACTTAACAGGCGTATGTCGACTGAAAGTTCTCTTGTACACATGTGCATATATATATATATATATATATATATATATATATATATATATATATATATATATATATATTCTAATGTTAGCTCATTTTCAGCAGCTATTTTTTATCCAACTGGTAATGGGTAAGGCTGGAGTGCTATATGCTTGGGTTTCGGTTTCGGTTTCGATTCTACTGATAGTACCAAAGTCATGTATTTTATTTTATACTTCTAAAATCGCTACTATGTATTGGGAACAACATAATATATAGTAATAAATAGATAATTGAATAGGTACACAATCTACATAAATTAAAATCTCATATTTAAGTGTATTTTACGACCGGGTAACACCGTACGCGCCCCCCCCTGCTAATCTATAATAAAGCATTTAGACTGATAACCCAAACTTTACTTCTAACTAACAAATTTTATTTTTTTTTTATTTTATTGTATCATGTTATCGGAAATAAAATAGCGTACTTAGCTACAATTTAAAAAAAAAAAAAAAAATTAGTTTAGCACAAACGACTGATAACATGAAATATTTTTAAATAGTCACCTAAAAATAAAAATAAGCGGGGGGGGGGGGGTGAATCATTTTCACTTGAAAAATATAAGTAGTGACTATTTCAAGCAAACAAACTAAAATAAAAACGGCTTCTCTGCATCTTGTACAACTCATATAATATATGGATGTTGTGTTTACTCTACAGTTAAACAAACAGCGTATGATATTAAATAACTCATAAAAATGTTAATATGCCATAAAACCAACAAGCCAAAGCAAAGTCGAAGAAAGCTGATGAATGTGTGTGTGTGTGTGTGTGTGTGTGTGTGCGCGCGCGCGCTTTCCAAACCCGGCAAGATGTTCGCTGCAAGCGGTAAAGCATTTCAACCTAATTCTATCGCACAACAGTAATCATATTAAAAACAAACAATCCCAATAAAGGAATAATAAAATCTGTGGAAATAAATTGATTGTTTCGGCGTTTTCAATTTGGAGCTTAACTCCACTCCCCACCCACACACAAAAAGGAATCACTCCAACATTTTGCAATATAAAGTTGTACAATTTCATTCGGCTGTGGAAGGGTATGGATGGGTTCTACAACTATAATATTGTACCTATTTACAATGCCTCCCCAAGGGACAGAGTTAGACACCAGGGTCGTTTTTTAACGCGGAGAAAAGGTACAAAAATAAAAAAAAATTGTCTCGGTCGTAAAGGACTGCTCCTCCACCGAAAGAGGACAAGAAATAAAAGTGCAGCATCTGAAGAACAGATACTACACGTTGATTTTGGCCAAAAGGCCAATAAAATTTGGTTTGTCTATTTCGTTTTCTTTTATAGGAGATGGTGGTGCTGAAATTGATAACCGATATGGACTAATGATCTGTTCCTACCAAGTTCAAATCCAGTCGCTACTCGGCTCGCAGAGCAACCAAAGAAGTCCGATTTCTGTAACCAGTCAGAATTGAGTAGGTATTTATTTGCTCCCACACGAAAGCAAAATGTGACACAAGGTCGTTTTTAATAGGGAGGGGGGCAGCTTCCAAAATGGGGCACTCGGGAAACAGGCAAAAATAAAACTGCCTTAGGATAGAAAGGGTTTTAGAATAGATATAGAACTTACCAAAATTTTGGATTTCATGAACTTGGAATCTGAGATTCTCCAACAAAAACACTTACCTGAAAAGAACAAAAAAAAAAAGTGAATTTAACCATGCATTAAAACAGTTTGTCAGAAGTGATAAATATTTATTGGTTCCTTGATATAACTGAATTTATTTATGCCTACAAGAAATACACAGAAATATTAAACGCATGTCAAAACTTGCTAATGCATGAAGATTGAAAAAAAAAAAAAAAAGAAAAAAAAAAAAGCAGAAAAACGGATAGCGAAAATGTTGAACATAACTGGCATGGACGTAACAAACGACTGACCACATTATGTCTGAAAGGCATCTCAACTGAACTGATGTTTGTGAGGATGGTATCATGAACAGTCACTGCACAACATTTACTCCCCCCCCCACACACACACATACAAAAAAAAGAGATAATGCTGGGAATGATGGTATGATGATAAAAAATAAAAAATAAACTGCACTGGTGTATCTAAAGGAGATATGTCTGCAACGATGCTATCAGGACAACAGATGCTACACCATCCCTCCCTGAATTGAGCATAATAGTTTGACCTTCAGAAAGAATCAGTAACAGTATAGTTTCAGCATTGACCGACACATACCAAATCTTCATTATTAAAAGAAGTAATAGCATAGTTTCAGCATCGATCAACACATACCAAATCTCCATTAATCATAGAAGTAATAGCATAGTTTCAGCACTGACCGACACATACCAAATCTCCATTAATCATAGAAGTAATAGCATAGTTTCAGCACTGACCGACACATACCAAATCTTCACTATTAATAGAAGTAATAACAGTTTCAGCATCGACCAACACATACCAAATCTCCATTATTAAAAGAAGTAATAGTATAGTTTCAGCATAACGTTATCCATGTCTTAATTGTCCTTACACATATACAAAAAGAAGGTAAACATAAGAGAACTAAAAGCCGCAAACGCCATACTTTTAACAATACAACTGTATTTATTTACGCTCACAAGTAATACACAGACATACTAAACACATTTTAAAACTTCCTAGTGCATAGCGATGTGAAAAAGATGTACGTGTGGATACGTGTATCGAAAATTTTGCACATAACTGACGTCGGCGTTGCATACAAACTGACCTCATGATGCCTGAAAGACACCACAGCAGAACTGGTCAGGTGGTAAGGAGACATCTGGCCGCCCGTTCCAGAACTAGAAATAGAAGCAGTGCAAAAAAACAAATACTGTTGCTTCAGTGAAACTTAAAAAAACTTAAAAATAAAAAAAAATAAAAGAATTTGTGCTAAAATGTTACCCTTTCACGGTCAAACAAAAAATCCAGGAAAGAGTACGTGGACTTGTTTGTTACGCTTTTTATATCGGTGATGATGTACCTCTTTACAATGCCTCTCCACGGGACAGAGTTAGACACCAGGGTCGTTTTTTAACGTGGAGAAAAGGTACAAAAATAAAAAAAATTGTCTCAGTCGTGAAGGACTGCTCCTCCACCAAAAGAGAACAAGAAATGGAAGTGCAGCATCTGAAGAACAGACACCACACTTCGATCTTGGCCAACTGGGACTATGTATTAGAACAAAGGCAATGCCAACAAAGTTAATACGAATGACATTATAATAAACAATTTGTTTTAGAGTATTTAGATATGAGAAGCCGTAAAAACATAATGCCCCCCCCCCCAAAAAAAAATATATATTAGAGAAATGCATGAAATGAAAGTGGGGGAGGGGAAAGGCATGAGCATAAACGATGCGTTGATGAGAAAAAAAAAATGGAGAAAAAAAAACGTATATGCAAGAAAAATGCGAAAAGAAACAATTATATCATAGTTTGGATGACATCGATTGAATTAATATCAAGTGAAAAGGCAAACATTTGGTGACAAGAAAGTATTTACAAGACGGTAAGGGAAGAAGTATTGTAAAGAGAGGAAGAGAGAAAGTGAAAGAGAGAGAAAAAGAACAAAGAGGAAGTGAAAGAAAGAGAGAAAAAAAGACAGACGGACAGAATAGAGGGTAAAAGAAAAACGGCTAGAGTGCGTGGAGAATGAGAGGAAAAGGTAATTGGAGAAAGGGAAGAGAAGGAGAGAGAATAGTAGTAAACAGAGAGGGGGGGAGAGAGAAAGACAAACAGCAGAAAAAGAAAGAAAGGAGAGAAAGAGAAAAAAAAGAGAGACAGGAGAGAAAGAGAAAAAGAAAGAGAGACAGGAGAGAAAGAGAAAAAGAAAGAGAGACAGGAGAGAAGGGGAAAAAGAGAAAGGCCAGATTGTTTGGCAAAGAAGAAAGGGAGTTAGAAAAAGATTTTTTTGTTTTTTTTTGATGATGACGTAAAAGAGAAAATGAGAGAAAAATGTCAAATGTTAGTTGCTTTAACAGAAGGTGTTGGCTCGGAATTACCCGGGAAGTATCTCGCTTGGATCAGATCCAAGTTATCTCCCTTAGATCATTACAAGCCGCCGAGAGAATGCAATTTTCTACTTCCAGAAACTAAAAATACATCAAAATTCCACCCACGTGCGAATTTACAAACAGAATAGGCTTCTCTTTTTTGGCTAGACATCAAGCCGGTCGGATGCAATCCAACTGGCTATCCATTTTTGCATGTTTCACAAGTCTTACATCATTCTTGTCAGACACCTTTCATATTAAAATGCTCACAGTCGCTTATAGGCTATCAAATATATAAACAAAGCAGACTGGAGTTACTTATACATCACCCATATGTATCTCTATTTGTTTACCTCGCCAACGTATTTATTTTGACTGCGTTGAAATAACGTAGTCTTTTCATTAGAAACTGCGTCTGTGATTTTCACCCCCCCCTCTTTTTCCATCATCTGATCCTATTAGATTAGGCTACCTAGCCTATTACACACCAAACATTAATGTTGTTTTCCTCCTTTTCCTTTGCAAAACTCAATGTTCTGCAAAGCAAAAAACAAACAAACAAACAAAAAAAAAAGTTCCTCTACAAAACAATCAAACCAAACTCCATGAATAAATATTTGAAAATATAAAGAACTTACAGAATAAAAACCTTTTTCCTCAAATAACTTGAAAAGAGTTGATATTAGTGTTGGGACGATTAATCGGAATTGGAATAGAGAATTGGAAAAATTTAAACTTTTGTGGGAATCGGAAACTGATGCCTATTTTCCAATGCCAAAAACGATTCCTTTTATTATCACTTTTTAAAAACTTGATTTTATTAAAAACAAAATCTTCCACTGCTAGTATTAATAATAAAGTAAACAAGTGAAGCACATATGGTACCCCGTGAGTGCACAGTGAACGAGACATAAAAAAAAAATGACAAAGTTCACCTCCCCCATTAAGCTCCCAAAGTCCCCAGTGGACGTCAAATCCTGATGAAAATGAGCAAACGGTGCAGTTTTAGGCCTTAACACATGTAAATTTGAGTTCTGCACCATGCAAAAAAAGAAATAGCTAAGTCCATCATTTAAAGGCCCCACCCCCTTCCATTTACCCCAAAAGTCCTCAAGGCCTTAACATATTTAAATTTGAGTGCAGCACCATGGAAAACTGCTAAATAGACATATACAGAAAATTTGGATAAATATGGTAAATAGTCACAAAAATGAAGTGTTTTTATTAGCCCTAAAAGAGCCCCTGAGGCACACCCAAGAGTTATCGCTAAGTATAGACAAACAAAATTATATAGAAATCAGTTAATTACAACTTTTCAGAAAGTTTTATAAAAATCCAAGACATCAATTTTTTTTAATAAGCACAAAAGTGTCAATTTGAGCCATTTTAACCCAAAAGGCACCCTGGGTGGGGGTGGGGGGAAAAATCTGTTCTGTGACTTTTTTTACTTATCTCATGTGACGTTGCAAAGAATAAAAAAAAGCACACAAAACTTCAGCTTAATGCAGCAGCGTCGTCATCGGTCAGTACTTTCCGTAGACTTGTTTTCACATCTGTCTCCTCTGCTTCAGTGGCCTGTTTTTATAAAAGACAGAGAGCACACGAAATTTGGCAAGACTGCATTGTTATATAACGCCGCAGGCGCCATCTTGGACCCTTTTCAGCATCATGACGCTGCGTCGGCAAAGTGCACACCGAGGCCGTTTAAGAGGTAAGCCTGCATTCCCACAATTTTCGCCACATCATGTTTAATGTTTGTGCAAAATTTCAAAAAATTCCAAAACATAGTTATTGAGAAAAGTGCAGACAGACGAACAGGCAAGGGTGAATTTACAAGTCCACCCTCCTTTTGTTTGGGGGGGGGGAAGCAAAAATATTTATTAATTTAAGCTTCCAGTAAAATGAAAATCTATAGATGACTCCCTCACAAGTGTGCTTTTATGTTTGAGAAAAATATACGCATATTTTTAAAATGTGTTTCTACAGTGGCCGGAATAAAATAACCATCTTTTTCCCCCCATTGTACCACATGCACAAGATCAGAGGAGAGAAAATTAGAGAGAACTTGGTCGTTTACGGCCTTTGATGTGCTGCCATAGATGGTAATGTCATCAGCAAAAATGTCTACGAATGATCTAAGGATGTGATTTGGAAGATCATTAACATAGATTAGGAAGAGAGTTGAGTCCAGGATGGACCCCTGAAAGACTCCAGCATTAATACTATGAGCTTCTGATTTCTGCCCTTCAAACACTACTCTTATGAACCTATCAGAGAGAAATGATTTAATGATTGAAAAAACATTTCCAGCTGTACCATAGCTAGAGATCCTTTATGCCATACCCTATCAAAGGCACTAATGATTCACTAATCCTATGAGAAATAACTGTAAGCACACCCATTGTAGATCTAGCAGAATGGAAACCATATTGCATGTCACTAAGAAGGTTATTTTTGCTGAGGTGGTCGACTACTTCTCTATTTAACACATATTCAAGTAACTTACTCATGATGCTCAGGAGACTTATTGGTCTGTACTGTTAAATTCTGTTAAGTTTTGAGACATTGTGTTGAACAAAGATGGCGGTGTAGTTCAGATCAATAACCAAGATGGCGACCAAGAATCAAATGCGGTCCGTGGCGTAGTTAACCTCTTAAGTTCTGAGATATTATGTTGAACAAAGATGGCGGCGTAGTTCAGATCAGGAACCAATTCTTAAATACAGGGCATACTGATGAGGTTTTGAAGGGTGGTTGGAATCAATTCTCCTTAAGACAACGCTTAAACAGCTTTGTAAGTATGGGAGCTAGTGCTGGTTGGAGCTTTTTGTGCACTATAATTAGAATGCCGTCAGAGCCAGTTGCTTTACTGAAATCAAGGTTTTTGATTAGCTTGGCAACATCATGCACAGATATTTGTATGTTGCATAGTGTTTTCTTATACAGGAGGAAATACGCTCACATAGGGTGGAATTAGTTGCAAAGTTCTTGGCAAAGAATTTGGCATTGTCTGATGCTGACAAGATTACTTCAGGTCCATTGATGATAGTTGGGATAGAGCACACGCTTCTGTTCAGGATCCTGTTTGCTATTTGCCAAACCTAGTGGGAATCAAGCCACTGCTCAGCCACTTTGTAGTTGAGCATACAACTCTCTCGCGTTCTTTATTACTCTTTTACAGTGGATGCTGGCAGTCCTGAAAGTGGATTTAGTCTGGTCAGTTAAATCTATTGGTCCAATACAGACTTATCTCCCTTTGTTTTGAAGAGAAAAATGATATTTGGGGGAATAAATGGTACGTAATTCTGTTATGCTATGAACTTCTTTTTCCATGAAACAAAAATATAAATTTTAGGCAAAATCAGTATCGTTTCAAAATCAGAAAATTCAAAACAAACTACTAGTAAATACACTACCAGGCAATGTCGAGTCGGGACAGCTAGTATTCAATAAAAGCAATAAAGTTATACAGCAAGGTATACATTAAGATGCGCATTTACACTCCATCATAAAACCTATTAATTCAGCTTGAATAGGGTAAATCGTTGCAGAAATCGTAACATCTAAAAGGTGGATGAAATACACAGTATATCGTCCAAAAATAAAAAAGGAGGATCATAAAAAAATGAATTATTCCAAGTTAATATCAATCACAACTGGATACTACAATGTTTTAGATTTCTTTTTTTTTAGATAAGGAATTATAATTTGGATTATTTGGACTACTGTTCTCATCTTATTCTCACAATGTTTTGATCAATGTGACCCCTGACCTTCTTCAGGATTAGAATACCATTAACATTTTATGTATCCACATAAAATGTTACAAGGAAATATATTTTATGCATCGAAATTTTTAAACACTTATTTAGTTATATTTCCTTTATATTTATTAAGGGCAAAGCCCACTCAAGGATATCGGTTAATGATGCATATTATGAGAGGAGGGAAAGCAAGAAAGAGAGAAGTGAGGAGGGAAGCGAGTGAGGAGGGAAGCGAGGGAGGGGAGTGAGGAGAGAAGGGAGTGAGGAGGGAAGCGAGTGAGTGGAGTGAGGATAGAAGCGAGGGAGAGGAGTGAGGAGGGAAGCGAGAGAGGGGAGTGAGGGGGAAGCGAGAGAGGGGAGTGAGGGGGGAAGAGAGGGAGGGGAAGGAGGGGGGAAGCGAAGTGAGGAGAGAAACGAGGGAGGGGAGTGAGGAAGGAAGCGAGTGAGTGGAGTGAGGAGGGAAGCGAGGGAGGGGAGTGAGGAGGGAAGCGAGGGAGGGGACTGAGGAGGGAAGCGAGGGAGGGGACTGAGGAGAGGAGCGAGGGAGGGGAGTGAGGAGGAAGGGGAGTGAGGAGAGGAATGAGAGTTAGGAGGGAGGGGAGTGAGGAGAGAAGCGAGGGAGGGGAGTGAGGAGAGAAGCGAGGGAGGGGAGTGAGGAGAGGAGCGAGGGAGGGGAGTGAGGAGAGGAGTGAGGAGGAAAGGGAGTGAGGAGAGAAGCGAGGGAGGGGAGTGAGAAGGGAAGCGAGAGGGGGATGAGGGAGGAGAGAAGTGAGAGAGGAAAGGGGAGAAGAGAAGTGAGGGAGGGGAGGGAGGAGAGAAGCGAGGGAGGGGAGGGAGGAGAGAAGCGAGAGAGGGGAGGGGGAGTGAGGAGGGAATCGAAGGAGGGGAGTGAGGAGGGAAGCGAAGGAGGGGAGTGAGGAGAGAGGGGAGTGAGGGAGTGAGGAGAGAAGCGAGGGAGAGGAGTGAGGGGAGTGAGGAGGGAAGCGAGGGAGGAGGAATATAGAGGGAATAGAGGGAGAGGGAATAAAGAGAGAAGGAGAAGAGTGGGTAAGAGATAGGAGAGAGAAGTAGAGGGTTAAAGAAGAGAATAAAAAAGAGAAAGAGAGAGGACAGTGAGAGACGGTAACAGAAAGGGAGAAGAGAAAGAGATAAAGAGAGGAAAAGTAAGAAGGAGGGGGAAGAGGAGAGACAGAGAGTCGAGAAATGGTAGTATCACGTAGTCTGACTTTCTGAAATACTTTGAGCTTGTAATTTTTGTAAAACCATGATTATCAACAAGAACCATCGCCATGGCAGAGAGCGCTAGCATGTTGCCACTTATAGCTGTTAACTGTTTATACACTTGACTAGTTCATCCAAAGCCAAAGTAGGTATATAAGCAGACTGGGATGCTCCATTACACTTGAATCGCCAAATGGATTTTCTTGTTTCTGATTGGTTGCTAATCCATAAATCATATTTCATTCAAGCAAACTTTTTTGTCAACTGCATACCAGTTACAACCTGTATGCCGGGTAGGTGTCATATCAATCGTCACACACCAGCAAGCAGTCGATGAATGGAAAATAGTGTTTGATGAATACAATCGTGTTTACTGACCATTTAAAAAAAAAAAAAAAAAAACATTCGGACGGTTTTATGCCTTTTGTGTTCGTTGCGAGGACACAATTGGCGGTAGGAAATCATTAGTCTTATCATTTTTTGTCTGTAACACTTTGAAAAAACAACAACATAGAAACCTATCACACTTTACAGATAAAATTAGAATAGTATGCAAAAGAGTTCTGAATGTGATCAATCGGGAAAAAAAAAAGAAAAAAAAGTCTAGAATTTTTTTTTTGGACCCCCCCCCTCCCCCCGCAAGAATACTTATTAAAGTCTATATTTATCTTGCCTAACAACTATTGATGAATATTTCTTCGTTTTCCCTCGCCTAAGCATATCTTCATGTAGTTATCGGCCATACCAGAGTTTTATTTTTGGTTTCATTTTAATTCAGTCGAAGTTCTCAGAAATAAAAATGCTTCTTTTTAGAACCAACATTTGATTTTCTTACGAGATACATGCCATTGACCTACTTGTGTGAATCCTGGCTGCACATGAGGCATTTAATTCAAGAACTGTGACACCAGGTTCGGAAAGTGAGATTGAGAAGTCTGCCCCCCCCCCCCCACCGGGAGGAGAGGCACTCTGACCTGCAAAAAGTACCTGAGCAGCCACTTCGGCATTCCTCAGTAAAGGTGCCCCAGGTGATTAGCAATAAACTAACCCCTTCTCAAAGAGAGAGGACAAAACCTGGAAGGAAGGGTGGACCTCCTAGAACTGCACAAAACTAGCATTACACTACAATCGAAAGTAGCCAGGTCATTACAGGAATGGCTTAATCTGTTGATTTGAGGGGCTCGACGATAAAAATCCCTACACATGCATATGCCGAGTGAACGCCACTGTGGAACGCAGACGGATAATGGTGATTAGATATATGAGTGGATTTATGTGGAGGCAAAAATAAAAGAGAAACAATCTCATGCGAATACTAAAAAAAAAAAGAAAAAAAAAACAAATGAATAGATTTCGTAATCTTGGCTAAGTAATAGCATTTTTTCTTTTTTTTTTCTTTTTTTGCTAGAACCTGTACTTTCTTCTCCTTTTTTTAAATTTTTTATATAATTAAGGTGCTCTACTCTAGAAAACCCAAAGTAAAGGAGAAATCCTTTTAGGCAGTGTGCATTTTTGTCCCAATTCAGAGTGCCTCATTTTTTGAGGAGCTGGACCCCCTCTCCCCGACACACACACACATTAAAACCGGACCTCGTGCCTAATTCCGTTCTTATCTGGAAGCCAGTAAATATACTTGTTTCCACACGAGGGGCAGAATTCGGCAAGAGGTCGGTTTTGAATATAGGGGAAACGTCCTACGCATACAAGACTCTTTATATAAGAATATGAATAAAGGAGAAAGAACAAAAGAAACGGAAGAAAAAGAACAAGAAACAAAAGGTGGAAAAAAATAAAAAATAAAACAAATGAAATGAAAAAGAAAAAAAAATGTGGAAGGAAAATTGAATGAAAAAGATGAATATAAAAGAGATTTTTTTTTAAACTTCTATTTATTTACTTTCGTTTAAAACAAACAAACAAACAAACAAACATGGCCTGTACGTGCACATAAAAACCATATGTAGACATAGCCAAAAGCAGCGGTAACATCCTTTCAGTAGACAGGAGGCGATTGGTGGTGGTGGTGTGTGTGTATAAAACAGGAAACAACTTAATAAAATGGAGGGCAGTTGTTCATTTGCACAATCGTGAGGGTGGGTGGGGAAGCAGCTGCAACATGCATCATCAGGCATCTTATTTCTACACCAGCCATATATATATATATATATATATATATATATATATATATATATATATATATATATATATATATGTGTGTGTGTGTGTGTGTGTATATATATATGTGTATATATATATGTGTGTGTGTGTGTGTATATATATATATATATATATATGTGTGTGTGTGTGTGTGTGTATACGAGCAAACAGTTAATAAAACATGTTAAAAAACACTTTGAAATGAGTTAAAAACATATTTAATCTGAAAAGGAAACACTAGATAAGTGGATAGTCCTTAATCCGCGGAGTTTCGAAGAAATACTTTCCTTCTCATCAGAGGGTAGGAATTAGTAAAATGCGGGATCGGATTTTGCATGCAAAAGTATTTGATGAAACAACAAGTAAGTCAAAGATCTTACTTGAAAACAAAAAAAGTGAAGCAGAGGGAATATGGTAAAGAAAATGTGATTACACGTGAATAGATAGTCTGGTAGAAGATAAATAATCCAGTGACGGTAAAATCCAAATGTATAACTTCAAAAAAGTTAAAAGAATTTTTATTTTATATATATATATATATATATATATATATATATATATATATATATATATAGCGTTAACATTTCCTTATGATTAAGCTCACTCGTTTAGAAAATAATCAAAAGGGTGTTTTGTTTTGTTTTTGTTAACAGAAAACAATCCCATTCCAATAATCATTTTTAAATACTCTTATGCCTGTATTTTGCCGTCACGAGTACAAAATTAGACACAGGTCAGTTTTTATATAGAGAAAATCCAGAAGTATTTTATTTGTAATTAGAAAATGTACACGGCGTTGCGCGGTATTAAGCGTAACGTTAAATTCCTTAAAAAAATAAATAAATAAAAATCAAGTAAAAAAAAAACAAACAAAAAAAACGGAAAAAACTGAGACGTGCATGCGAATATTATTTTTTTTTTTTTCTAAACAGTTCAATTATTATAAGTGAAAAAAAAAATACTCGAGCTGAGATCAAAACTAATACCTAAAGACAGTGAGTCAAGTACGATAACAATTAGGCCAGCTTGATACGATTTTAAAGTGTTTTCAAACCTACTTATTCTTAACATAAACAAGCTGCCATATGAACGATTTGCGTATGCGCATTCGTAAAACAGTTGACAAACAGATAAAAATCTGATGACCCCTGCCCAAATACCATTTTTTTTTTTAATTTTGACCCCTTAATACTCCTTTTTTTCTGGTTGCAAACTGATTAAAAAGTTTTCCACATTCCTGAATATCCTATATACCAAATTTTAAGTCTGTAGATCAAAAATTCGTTGGGTATCTAAGTTGAGAATTGTCCTCACACACATTCTCACTTTTATAGATATATAGGCTACCGACTTGATTCTAGAAAATGCCTAATCTGTAAGACTTAAGCTTAAGGGATTTTAAAGAAATTGAAATTCAAGGAATCTTTCTTAATCGATGCCTCAGGACTATGGATTTAATTCAATGCAAATCTGAAAATAGTTAAATTTTCAACTAAGAAATTCTGCTCTTTAAAACACTTGAGAGAAACAAAAATGGTTGCATCTATATTGTTTCCCCTAAAAACCATTTATTATAATATCCCAAGGAAGCTGAACGTTGCGGAATATTGAAGTCTGATAGATATTGTAAAAATTTCACAAGAATCGGAAATATCTGGATTTTGACGCCATTTTATCTACTTTACAATTTTTTATGCATGGCAACTGTGCTTTAAAATATATAATGATCGGTTAATTAATTTAGGTGTGAGTTTTGTACATATAAATATTAGTGATGGGACGATTCCAATATTTTCCCCCAATTCCGTACTAAATTCCCAATTCTGATACAATTACCGATTCCAATTCTTTATAAAACACTTAATATTTAACACTAGAGCTGTTATTCCCGATTACCGTAAAAACACGCATTGAATATGCAGATATTTTCTCACGCGTGACTAGACACTTATCGGAAGAGGATCTAAGGTTCTACTGGTGGTTTAAAATCCATGAATATTTATTTTATCATTACTACCTGCGGTGATAGATTTTGCTCTAAACAAAATAATAACAAAAAAAAGGCAATTAAAAGAATCGTTTTTGGCATCGGAAAATAGGCACAAATCTTTCCGATTCCAATCCCCCCCCCCAAAAAAAAGGTTCCAATTTTTCTAGATTCCCGATTCCGATTAATCGTCGCAACACTAATAAATATATAGATATGCTTAACTTCCATAAGCAAAAACATGGTTCGTCTTTCAGTCACATTTTTTTCTCAAGTAACAAATGCATTGCGGAATGTCTAAACTACTTTTAGAAATAGAAAACCAATAATGAATAAATTCGCAGTGAATAAAACGTATGCCATGACCGAAAATCGAAAGCGAAATCTTCACGTCTCCAGTCTAAAGTTTTATCAACTGAATTATTTAGGTTTCTTATAAATAGAGCTGAAAACATTACCACAACAAAATAATTACGGTTTTGGCGTGACGTTATAGGTCTATGATTTACGCCTTAATTCAAACATAGACAATATTAAAGAAACGAATCAATAGTGTTGGAAATGTTTATAATAGTCCAAAACAATTCATTTTGCTTTAAATATGTATTAACGTTATAAACGATGTAATAATTAATATATAATCGATTTTGGGCCAGTAGTGTCTATGATTCTAGTTATATTAATACAGGTGAGGTTCAGGGCTGGGAACGAAAGTAAACACGAATATCAATTCCTGAACAACGCCTGAAATCAAATATCTTTTATTTCTATGGAAGTTATTCTTGAGTTGTATTTTTGGAATGAACCATGCCCAAGAAATATATATATAAATATATATATATATATATATATATATATATATATATATATATATATATATATATATAATAAAGCTGTGTGTGTGTGTGTGTCTGGTCACGAATAGGCTCCTATATGGTTGACTATTTTAAAAAAACTGATTACATATAATGATAGATGTATCGAGACACAGGAATGGGTACGTTTGATCTGACAGAACAGTAGTTCATTAAAATTGTGGGGTCTGCGTTCGCGTCTGGTCCACAAAGTATGGAAATAAAAATTTTTAAAATAAAAAAAAAACGTTTACAAGTGTTTTTGACATAGATGTACATAGTAATACTTTAATAAGTATGTTTTAACTTAAATAGTCATGGTATAATAAGATTGTTGGGTCTGCGTTCGCGCCTGGCCTCCATAGAATCGAAATAGGCACAAACTTTAATAAAGACTTTTCATATCTATCTGCGTAAGTATACTTTGATAATTATGTTTCAATTTGAAGAAATATGGTATAATAAAATTATGGGGTGTTCCGTTCTTGCGTGACCTCCATAGAATGGAAATATGTCACAAAGTTTAACAAGGTTTTTTAATATAGATCCACAGAATATTGTGATAAGTGTTTCAGTGTGAACAGGTATGGTATAATAAATTATGGGGGTTATCTATTTTATTTTTACTTTCATCATATATTGCTTTGGTTTTGATACCCCCAAATTCGAAGCTATCTCTTTACAACCCTCCTTTTCATAACCTATCATAATTTCATAAATCAGAGTCCATTTTCTATAGGCTGTTTTTGGACCCAGTCAACGACGGGTACTTTTGCTATATATATATATATATATATATATATATATATATATATATATATATATAACAGGTCGCCTTGCGCAGTCCGGTCGTAAAATACACTTCGTATTTATTACTATGAAGTCAATACTCTATCGATTATTATATTGCACCCAATATATATGCATGAAAAAAAAAGAAAAAAACAATAACAAAAAACATGTTTTCATTTTAAATTAATAATTAAAGCTGTTTAAAAGCTGTTGAAATTTTTTGTCATCATTCTAAATTATATAAAAAAAAAAAAAAAAACGATTTTTGAATTAAAATAAAAATTGTTCAAAAGTTGTTTAAATAATTTTTCATGTTTTTTTTTAATTTACTCATGCATTTATTCTACATAAGTAAAAATAAAAGTTGTTTAAATTATTTTCCTTTAATTTTCATTTAGTGATAGAAATATTAATCATACTTGTTTCAATGTCATTTTCCGACTCGTCAGGTTTGACTAGTTCCGTTCTGTTTCACTCGATCTTGGTTTCTGTTTGCAAGGTCAAGGCTGCTACTTTTTCTAGGAAATTGCGGGTGGCAGCCATCTTGAATTTTTTCATGCAATGTTTACACATTTTAATCATGCATTGATGCACGAGTTTCGATGGGTAAAATAAATCAATTTTTTACTAGAAATGACTCATGAATGAATGTTTCACATAAGAAACATTTTTAATGCCTACACAGACTTACAGTAGAACCCCGGGATAAAAAATTAATAACAAAATACAGAACAGTATATCATACACATGTATATGATCAAATAACATTATAAATAACACCGTAGGGCTGGGCAAATACCGTGACCAGTGGCCGGAAAAACATCGTATTCCATCTTTTATTTCTATGGAAGTTATTCTTGAGTTGTATCCCAAGGCCACCGTATCCCCGGGTCCTATTGTATTTTCTCATATCACCCATAAACCCTATTTAGTGATATTACCCATGTTAGGGGAATGTTGACACTAAGTTAACAATCAAAGAATAGCATCATCGAATACATCGAATTGGTAGCTAACTAATTTTCTTTATGTCACAAACATGTTGGAGAAATATCTAAAGGAATTTTGTTGGTTGTTGGTTGGTTGTTTTACGGCATATCAACCCTTTTCAGGTTATTTAATGCCGAATCCAAAGATTTTGAAGAAATTTTTTTTTAATAGAATATATTTGTTGTTTTCAAGTCGGTTTCTATTTAACCCATAGTTGGGACCCTAACAGGTACTACCAGACCGGGGCAGAGTGGACCTGGGAGCAATGGCAATTAAAGGGTGGCTCCACACTCCCCAAAGCCCACAAGCTGTGGCCTCACCACTGGATATAGTTTAAGGTCATATCCAGGACCGAATTTTGTTGGAGTTTTATTTTATCTGCTGCAGTTGATATTTTCAGCTTCTTGCTGTGTTACTTCTGAGAAGTATTGCGTCATCTTTTATGCTCCCATCATTCCGACTTAAATACGTTCTCTAACAAGAAGGATATTTTACAAAACTTGGAATTATTTGGGGGATCGTCCTGATTGGGAATTTAACCTGGATTTCACTGTCGACTCGTAATATCCCTTGGGCGTTTTTTTATTTATTTATTATTTATTTTTTTTTTTTAACAAAGAAGTCACCACTTATCAAGGCCCAGAGGTCACTGGAGGATTAAGGTTAAATAGTGTACAATAGTCAATGGGACAATATAGTAATCGTTGGTAGTATAAGTTTGGTAAATTGGATTACTTGAGGGGAACGGCTCATCAAGAATTTGTTTACGTTGGACTTTAAGACGACCATATTGTAGTCAGTAGGAAAGCAGGCGAACGGAAGAGTTCTACAGGTGCGCAGTTCTAAGAAAGAAGCTTTGTTCATCGGTTATCATTTTATTTCTCAAACACCATTTTAAGAGCATTACTGTGGACTTTTTTAAAATAAAGTTTGGACTTTTCCTTTGTTCGTTTTTCTTTTTATGAATTAAAAAAAAATGTCCTTTTCATATGTATTTTCGTATTTCTTATCTGCTCTTTTCTCATTCCTAATTTTTTTACTTTCTTTTGTGTCTTTCTTTTTTTTTTCTTTCTTACTATTATTTACTTATATACTTTTTTTTTTTATTTACCCTCCTATTCACACACGCTTATTTCCTTCTTTATTTTTTATATCTACTATTATATAGAAGTCACTTTGTGTGCGTGTATGTGTGTGTGTGAGCGAGAGATAGATAGATAGATAGATAGAGAGAGAGAGAGAGAGAGAGAGAGAGAGAGAGAGAGAGAGAGAGAGAGAGATCCTTCTTCATAGGTTCCGAAACGGTTAAAGTCTATCTTTTGCCAAATTCACACAAAGGTGATTTATATGTCTGGCAGGGTTTTTAGACATGATTTTTTATTTTTTTTTATTTATTTATTTTTTTTTACAGAAATTCACCCAATATGTATCATAAATCGAAATAATCCGATCTTAAAAATAGCTTTTCTCTCTTAAAAATAAATAGATAAAAAAAAAAAAGAATTTTTACAATGGAATATTTTATGTTACACCGGCAAGGGAGATAACATTTCACCAAATAATTTTATCTTAAACAGATTTATTATAATATGGAGATATAGCTTAGTGATAGATCATTCGACTGCAATCGAATGTACACTCTGTTCAAGCCGGGGCATTTTATTTTAATTGTTTTCTTATTAATGAGTTCAATTTACGATAAAAGAAGAGGTGCCATTTAAAATCGCAGCAAATCATTTTTAAAAACTAAACATTAATCAGAAGTGACAGGGCATTCGTCATCAAACTCAAATATCAGCTGACGTAATACTGTAAACAAACAAATACGGAATTTAATGAACGACATTATCATTATTTTTTTTATTATTTTTTGGAGAATTAATCCACCAGGAAAATTATTCTCGTCGTATATAATAACCAATAGAGTATTGATTCTATAATAATATATACGCAATCTGCATAAATTAAAATATCATGGTTAAGCGTATTGGGCAACGCTGGGCTGTCAGCTAGTTCTTTAATATTTCTTAATGCATACATTCTCCATCTTTAATCTAAATGTTCTTAAGCCAACTTTTATTTATATTCTATATAATGCAGGCTCTTCTCTTCTGATGAGGAACATTTAGCTTCGAAACGCCATGGCCTAAAGAGGTTTTTCTCTCCATTCTATCCTTCCTTATTGATCTGATGATATAAAGTTATATGTAAATTTTATTCCTCATCTTATATATATATATATATATATATATATATATATATATATATATATATGATTATTATTATTATTAGTTATTATTCCAAAAGTAGTAGTTAATTCATACTCAATCATGTAGTAATAGTATTTCTTACACGTGTTTCTTTGAATAGCTGAAGTCCACTAAACCCTCAGAGTTAAATGTATGTTCCTAAAAAAAAACTGTTAGAAAGTTTTTTTGGGTTTTTTTTTTTACTATACGGAATGAAGAAAAAAATAAATGGAAATAGTAAAGTTTGTAAAAACAGAAATGAAAAACAAACAGACAGACAGACAGACAAACACTTATTACAGTGTTTATAGTCCCCCCCCCCCACCAAAAATATAATTGAGTTCAAACCATACGTGAGAAAACGTCTTACGCCGCCATATTGCATTACAAAAAGATCATATATCTAATTTTTTTCATCATCTTTGTCTTAATTTTACACTTAAGTTGTGCGAATCTCTCTAAGATGGAGTCTGGTTAATTACGTTCGGCTTTGATGAGTATTTCCTTTGCTGGAAAATTTCGAAATGCACGTCATAAGCGGCATGCGTGACAGAGATAAAGCAATATCAATTCTCATTAACCATCTGAACACGTCTACCTTTCATGTCCTCTTTTCGTTATGCTGCCGGGTGTAAATCTCCTGCGTTCCTGAATCATTCAAACTTAAAATGACACAGGAAGTTCAGTACGCACGCGCACCAGGGATATACATCAGTTTCCACATGAAAAATATTGCATTTTTTTTTTTTTAAATATAAAAGTTTTTTTTCAATATCTTATTTTCTAAAAAATAATAATAATAATAATAAAAAGTTTTATTAACGATAACATTGATAGTAAAAAAAGAAGAAAAAAATTTTTTAAGTGCTTGTCCAGAATTTCCTCCATGTATTTAAAAAAAAAAAAATGATGTACATACC
Organism: Euprymna scolopes; assembly: GCF_053919585.1. Taxonomy (NCBI): domain Eukaryota; kingdom Metazoa; phylum Mollusca; class Cephalopoda; order Sepiida; family Sepiolidae; genus Euprymna; species Euprymna scolopes. The sequence goes on along the minus strand of NC_136489.1, from coordinate 113,097,113 downwards.
GGTGACATAAAGAAAATATCATGCACCAAAAATCACGTAAATTGATAGAGTCGTTTAATTTTTAAATAAGAAAATTAAATTTTGTAGCTAAACTAAGAGCTACGGTGCAATCTTCAAAACAATAAAAAAAAATTTAAAAAAGGGAGATAATCCAAATAATTCAAACTTGCAAGATTTTAAAAAGTCATACTTAACATAGGGAGGGGGGGGCATTATCTCCCACAAAGGACAGAATTGTACACACGGTCGATTTTTAATGTGAGAGAAATCAAGCTCCCCCCAAAAGAGGCGCTCTAGATAGAGACATCTTGTTTTTAATTTAATTAAAAAACAAAACGAGAACAAAAAACTTTCGTAGTACACCGTAGTGTATGGAAATATGTGCTTTAATTCAACACCACTAACTCATCAACAACATTAAACTACTTTGTTTTTCAATGTAAGTAAAAGTCAGCTTCCAAAAAAGGGGGCTTACTCTGGATTGTGTTAAAAATAAAAAAAATTCTCAATTTAGGATTTTTCCATTCACTGACTGATGACAGCGAAAGGCGAAGTTTAGTATCAGAACAGATACTACACTTGGCATTATTTATTTGCACAAGAAATATAAAGATTTACATTCAGAAAACATTAGGCACAAGGTCATCAAAAGCGTAGGGAAACTTTGCTTCTCGCCAAATGATCAAGGAAACGGTTCTATTCAAAAAATACCTCGAATAAACTTCAAAGGTACACTCATTCTCCACTTCAAGGAAGCATTATCTACTAACAACTATTGATGAATAGTCCTTCATTTTCCCTTGCGCAAGCATGTGCAATATCAAATGTTCACAATATTCAACACAACTCATCAACAATATTGGATTATTATTGGACTGTATTATTCGAACTACTATTCTCGTCTTCATTTTTATTTTCACAACGTTTCAACTGATATAACCTTTAACCATCTTCAGATGCACCTTTTTGAACCTGGGAATCTGTATGTCAAACTAGAGAACTTAAGAATTTCGAACTGAGCTCGTGGTGCAATGGCTAAAGACATTGATTAGCAATCAGTTCAAAGTGACAGTCTACTGGCAGGTGATGGTTATTCAAGATAAATGCAATAATTAATACTTCTAACCATTCATGATTGACAGAATGAGAACAATCTACTCCTGTAGATTCTGATACTATCAAATCAGACTGTGTGAAGATACTGGTTTCCTGACTTAAAAAAAGCATTGATATGGTTTCTTTTTCATTTCCGCTTGCAAAGTCAAAAACAAAAACAATTATTTTTCTTTACAAAACAACAAAACCAAACAACATAAATATTTAAAGATATAAAGAAGTTTAAGCATAAATTATGTTTTCCCAAATTACAGATTCAACATAAAATAAACAGAAAAAAGTTTTAACATGCTGTAAAACAAAACAACAAAACTAAACTCCTGTAGACTAAATAAATTCGATATTTCGTATATTCCCAAATTTGATAAATATTGCCAAGTTTGAAAAGATACCTGGAAACAGGTTGAAGGATAGAGGGTTAATTATAAGGATAGATTTACAGTTGGACGATGGTGAATATTATGAGAGGATTTAAAATAATGAATAGAATAAAATTTGATGACATGAGGACAGTTTATGACAAGCGTGTGACACTACATTTGAGGATAACCATGTTGCAGTCCTCAGGGAAGCAATCTTGCGGCAATGTGTTCCACATATAGAAAACTTTTGACAGAAACTGTTTATAGCGATAACACTTGATGGTAAGTGCACGCAGGAAGAACCAAAGATTGAAGCTGATTGGAGCACTTTCCATGTACGTAGGATAAGAATTTCATTTTCAGAAATATTCAGAAAGGTTAATACTTATTTCGAATATTCTGAAGTGTGACCTTTAAAAGCGAAATTAGAGACAAAACATACGTTTGTTTTGATTTCAAGTATCCATCCTTTGATATCTACCGACATAAATTCCAGATACAAGAATTCCAAAGTAAAAAGCAACCAACATTTTAAATGCCGCCATTTTGTAGATTTTCATCCCCCCCCCCGTCTCAAACATTTAGTCTTGTCTGTCAGACGAAGTCGCATCTAATAAATATCTGATGTTAGAGCTGGTTAAGGTTCTGAGATAATTTCATTCCATATCCATCCCACTACGACGTCGAGGTAATCGTAAAGATCGACGGTCTAAACAGAATGCGTAAAAAAAAAAAAAAAAAAAAAATTTTTTTTTAAATGTTTTTTTTTTTTTTTTTTTTTTTTTTTTTTAATTACATTTTCACCCCAAACAAGGCACATTGCCACTTTAATGTAGGGGGCTACTATCAGGGGAAACATCTACTGGGGTACTATGTAGGGATTAGGGCAGCGAGATGTTGGTTCACGTTGCACTTGAACTTATGCATGTCAGTACAGTTGGGGAAGCAGTGACCTGGAATGGAATTCCAAAGTCTAGCAGTTCTGGGGAAGAAACTACTGGAGTAGAAAGATCTTTTACATCTAGGGATCTCTACAGTGTGGGGGTGGGATTTTGTAGCTTGTCGGGTCTGTCGAGGGTGTTCACGTCGTGGGGGCACAAGTGCTTGCAGTTCTTCAGAGCATTCACCATTATAATACTTGTAGAACAGGCAGAGGGATGCAACGTTTCGACGATGGGACAGAGGCTGAAGTTTTGATGCCAGTTTTGGGCCTATCAGATTTGCGACTCTCTTTTGAACCCTGTCAAGGAGCGAGAGACTAGCAGCCGATGCACCGGCCCAAATGTGACAGCAATACTCCATACATGGGCGAATAGTGGCCTTATAGAGGTACAGGATACTTTCGGGTGTTAGAAGTTTTCTAGCACGGTAGAGAGAGCCCACCTTCCTCGCAGCGGCCCTGGCAATGCCCTCGATGTAATTGTTCCAGCTCATGTTTCCTGTGAACGCCAGGCCAAGGAGCTTGAAAGACGTACTCTCAGCTAAAGAGTTGTTGGCCATTGCTATAGGTGGTAGAGAAGGTTTCTTGTAATTATTGAATGAAACCAGTTTTGTCTTGGTGGCATTGAACGTTACCATCCATTTTTGTCCCCATTCCACTACTGATTTGAGGTCATCCTCTAGTGTTTCTGCCATTACTTTAGATATATGTTCATTTGTTTTCCTGTTGTGCCTGCTATAGAGTGTGGTTTCATCAGCATATATACCCATCTCAGAGGCAATTTTGTCGGGGAGGTCATTTATGAATATCAGGAACAGCAGAGGACCAAGGATAGATCCCTGGGGCACTCCCGCATTTATATTATATTGTTTAGACGTACGACCGTCGAGGACAACCTGGATTTTTCTCTTATCTAAGAAGGATTTAATTATGTTAAGTATTCTACCAGTGATACCGTAAGATCTAATCTTCCTGAGGAGACCCTCATGCCATACCCTGTCAAAAGCCTTAGATATATCTAGAGCTACCGCTCTGCCCTCTCCCGCTTTGTCCAGTGAATGGTATATGCGTTCAGAGATTACAGTGAGGATGTCTGCCGTGGAACGGGCTTGTCTAAATCCATATTGATGGTCGGTCAGAAGTTTAGCATCTGTAAGGTGCTGGACTAGAGCATGGTTAATTAAGGTCTCAAATATTTTGGCAAAAAGTGGGAGGAGGCTAATAGGGCGATAATTTAATGGGTCAGTTCTTTCGCCAGAATTCTTGAATACTGGTACAACAGAAGCAGTTTTCCAACAGCTCGGAAAGCAAGATTCATTAAGGCATTTGTTGTAGAGTTTGGAGAGAACTGGAGCTACTTCGGCTGAGCACTTTTTTAATAGCACAGCTGGGATGAGGTCGGGTCCACATGCTTTGGAAGTGTCAAGGTTTTTTATGATAGCATGCACCTGAGCAGGGGTGATTTCCAGATCGTCTAGCGTGGCGTCTGTCCGCATAGGAAAGTCAGGTAGGGGGTGGTTTAGAGGGTCCAGTGTAGAGTTGGAGGCAAACCGACTGGCAAGCATGTTAGCCTTCTCGGTTGCTGAGCAAAGAACCTCGTGATTGTTGGTTAGTGGGGGAATTGTTGATTGCCCATTATTTACTACACTGTTGTAGATTTTCCAGAAGTCACGAGTTCCTAATTTTTGTGCTTCGATGCGTTTTTTAGTGGTTTCCGTAAATTCCCTCTTAGCTGTCGCTATTTCTTTCTTAACGCTACTTCTAGCTTCTATGTACTTTTGTCTGTTTGAACTGGACTTATGTCGGTTAAACCTGCGGAATGCATGCTGCCTTTGAGCAATGGCAGTTGCGCAAGTCGAAGTAAACCATTGGGGAGAGTGGGGCTTGCTATAGAATTTCCGCATATGTGTATAAAAGATAAAACTGGACCTGAGGAAGCATTTGAAGTTAAAATCTAGTTACTATTACACACGTAATCAGAAGTAAAATCTTTGCAATGCATAAATATGCTACAAGAATCATGATTTTTTTCACAAAATATATATATATATATATATATATATATATATATATTGTAGTAGGCTGCCTGGGTTTGCCCGGTCGTAGGCTTAAATATATATTAGTTTATGCAGATTTTGTATTCATTATTATTATAGAACCAATACTCTTGATTATTATACTGTACTCAATATATAGTAGTGATTCCAATAGTTAAAAAAAAGAACATTTTGGTGCCATAAGCTAGAATCGAAACCAAAACATCTAGTACTCTTCCCTTATTTGTTACCGTCTGAGCCATCAACAGATAGATATCAAAACTCTAAAAATTAACCGAGCCACATCTGGGCAGGAGCTTCTAGAAGCAGCCTATCCTGCCTTGACACAGTTCAAAACAGACTCTGCAGCCTAGTGGGGGATGCCCTGTTCTCTTCCCTGTAACCTCTTTCTCACAGAAGAGACGTTGCGCACCTGTCTCTGCTTTATCATTATTTTCATGGCAAGTGCTCATCTGAGCTCCAATCTATGGTTCCTCTGGCCTGACGTTCATGAAAAAAACATTCATCTATCTGATACCACTATCAATAATTTCTCCCACTTTTTATCTGTACCTAAACCTAAATGTAGATTCCATAAACAAAGATTCTTTCTTAGAACTGCACGCCTATGGAACTCTGTTCCTTTTTCCTGCTTTCCAACTGACTACAATATGGTTGCTTCAAGTCCAACGTGAACAAGTTCTTCATGAGTCATCCCCTTAAGTAATCCGATTTACCCAATTCATTAACCCTTATCCTCGTGTGGCCTCCGAGCCTTGATAAGTGGTAACTCCTTTGTAAAAAAAAAAAAAAAAAGTCATTCATCGATTGAAGTTTATCATTGGACTGAAGAAATGATTACGAATTTTAGTAACGATTTCATGAGTGGCATTCTTATGAGGGTCACCCTGCATAAGATACTAAAAGAAGCTATTAAAAGAAACACACAGATTATTAGAATATCGGCAGGCAGATGTTTATCGTATTTCTACTCCGCCAGAATGTTAGGTGCGATTGTACCCTAATTTGTTTTGTTTCCAAAGCTAAACTTTATAACAATGTGAAATCTTAGTAACTACAAGGAATGATAAGCACGCTAAGCAGCTAACAGATCCAATGATTTGCATTAAAGAAATCCATGTCAATGAGTTTTTTAATTTACTGATGAGGCGCCACTTATCAAGGCCAAAAGCCACTTAAGGACAAAATGGATAGATTATCAGTTGAATGATGGATATTACGAGGGGATTTTTTAAAAAAAATACTAATAATGAGTCATCACTTAGCCTCGAGTGGCCTTTTGGCTTTGATAATGGTTAATGGGTTGGGTGGATTGCCAGTTGAACCAATTATCAAAGCAGAAAGCCATTCGAGGATACACGTTTCAATAAACACTCATGGATAAGGGTTTATGAGATTGATGGATTGACAGTTAAATAATTAGAAGTGGAATGACCAAAGTTTCATTACTTAAAAAGACCTATTTAAGAATACTTATTTTTACTACTGTTTGTTTCACTACTTATTAAGGCCAAAGCCACTCGAGGATAAGGTAATAATAAATTAAAAAAAAAACTTAGTCTTCTCTCAATATGACTTTTTTTTAAAACTATAAAATAAAATAATCAATTTGAAACCGTAAACAGACAGCCATGTTTTTTTTTTTTTACTTGTTTAAAAAAAATTTTGGAGAGGAAATGGTTTCAATGATTTTTTAACTGATAAAGAGCGACTATAAAGGGAGGCAATTCGTTTCTCATTAATTGATGTTCGCGATGATGATGATTATTATTTTTGTGACACCGGAAGTTGGACAAGTAAATTAATATTTAGAAGATTATTTCATTTTTGTTCTCGGTCAGTGAGGTAGAACTTCTTCAAGACTGAGGCAATTTTAATTTTTCTCCTAATCCAATGTTCCCTTTTTGTAGGGAGCTGTTTTTTTTTCTCAATTAAAAACCTGACCTCGTGGGGATGCAAATAAATAGGAACAAAATATTCTTTGTAAATGACTGTCAGAAATACTGTTGGTCTCCTTAGATAGATTTTTGTCTTATTCTACTTCTATATATTAGCAAATGGATACCAACGCATCAAACTCAAGTGGCCATTTCATACTCAAGGTTGGTTGGTTGTTTTACAGCATATCAACCCTTTTCAGGTTATTTAATGCCGAATCCAGTTATTTTAAAGAACAATTTTTTAATAGAATTTTTTTTTTTTTTTTTTTTCAAGTCGGTTTCTATTTAACCCATAGTTGGGACCCCAAGAGGTACTACAACTCTAGGTCAGAGTGAACCTGGGAGCAATGGCAATTAAAGGGTGGCTCCACACTCCTTAAAGCCGGCAAGCTGAGCCTCACCATCGGATATAGTTTAAGGTCATATCCAGGACTAGTTCAAACTCAAATCAGACCGATAATCTTGAGCATGCTGTGTTGGTGTGGCCTTGTTCTGTGAATTTAAAGTATATGGTCCTGTGCAGTTTTAGGAGGCCTACCCTCCAAGACTTTTATGGTCTCGCCCTTTGAGAAGGAGTTAGCTTATTGCTAATCACCTGAGGTGCCCCTACCAGTGAATGTTAAGAGTGCTGCTCAGGCAACTTTTGTTCAGCCAGAGTGATCTTCTAGAGAGTTGGCTTTTCAAATATCATTTTCTTGACCTTGTGTCTAATCTTCCCACCATGGGAAGGAGATAAATAAAAATCAACAGACCAACATCCTCGTTCAATCAGATGCCATTTTTTCTGCAACTTTCTAAAATTATTCCTGCACAGATTCACAATTTGATGTTTTTGCTAAATTATTTTTGTCTTAATCCAGAGTGCCTTCTTTTGAGGAGCTAAATCGCCCATTCCCATTAAAAGCTGGCTTTGTCTAAGTCTGTTCTCAAGTAAATAGGAACTAGGAACTGCCAATAGTAAACTATTCGCATGTAGATAACATACATACAAAAATCATATACACTACTTTGTTACAATACTTTTCTTTTTGGACAGTGTTGTAAAATATTAAATCCAGGTTGTTTCAACTGCTCATGTTTTTGCTTAAATTAATCTCGTTTCACTACTTGAAATCATTGAAACGAAAGTTTTAATATTATTCAGAACGTTTGTTGCGTTGAGCGATAATTTAAAGGGGGGGCCATTTCTTTCTTTCTTTTTTTTTTTTTAAAGATGATACAATATATGCGTCTATTTGGCATATTTAGATTAACATTTTTGCCTTGGCTGTTATTTTCATATTCTGGTCGATTTAACCTCCGACCTTCTTCAGGTGCATCATTTCAAACCTGGGGATCTTCGAGTCAAACTCGAAAAATGTGTGTGAAAAAAAATTCACACGGAAGATTACATCCTTCGAAGTTTTGTGTATGTAACAACCAAGACGAAGATGGTAAGTTCGAAAATAATCGAACCGATGCTGCAGATAAGTTCTGACTCGTTAATTCTTTATTCGATACTAATATAAAAACTAGAAGATCAAAAATAGAACGATAAGAGATACCAGATAAATGGTTAAGTACAACCACGGAAATAGTCACGACACGTAGCTGCAAAAATGTATTATAGTTGAAAAAAATCTAGGACGAAAGACATGGGAACTGCAGAGGGAAAACACAGAGACGTGAATGGCTAATAGCAAAAAAACAAAAAAAAACAAAAAAAAAACGGAAATCAAGATAAATTTCCCAACTTGATATCCACAACCCCTCCCTTGTGAGTGTAGAGAGAAAATAGTGTCAAAACCAACTAAAACTAACTTGGGAGATGCACTACTGAAAAAAGATGAAAACACATTTTAAACATTATTTGGATTATTCGCACTATTGTTCTCATCGTCAATGTGATTTTAACAATACTTTGGCTGGTCTGACCTTCGACCTTCTTCAGGTGTATCTTGTCGAACTCATGGTGTAACAGATAAAGTACTAAGTAAAATTCAGTTTTAAGCGACACTTTTCAGGAGGTTGAAGGTTTTATGCTCAGTGCGAGCAATACTATGAATAAAATTGCGAATTACTTAAGACTTCTACTTTCGGTCAAGATCAAAGTGTAGTATCTGTTCTTCAGATGCTGCACTTCCATTTCTTGTTCTCTTTCGGTGGAGGAGTAGTCCTTCACGACTGAGACAATTTTTTATTTTCGTACCTTTTCTCCACATTAAAAAACGACCCTGGTGTCTAACTCTGTCCCGTGGGGAGGCATAGTAAATAGGTACTTAAGACTTCTACCCCGGTCATGGCTGACGGAACGAGAGCATGCTACCACTGTGGATTCAATAAAGTGTTCAATTTGAAATTTCATGTAGATTCTCAGGTTTAAAAGAAAGACTTGTGAGTTTGACAAAAATACACCTGAAAAAGGTTAGAGGTTACATCGGCTAAAACGTTGTGAGAATAACACTAGAGATGAGAAATGTCAAAATTATCAATACTCATTTAAAAAATTCGTAAAAATTTTTTTATTTTAAATGTTAATCTCTTATTTGTCGAATATTAACAAAGCCAAAATTAAGAGAAAGACACTGAGTGCCCATGTAGGAGGGAAGGAGACAGGAAGTCATTCTTTGATAAAAGAATTTTTTCTACCGCTATCATTGTTTTTAAAAAATTTATTAAAGGAAATGCCATGGGATAATAAAGACAAGACCGGAAAAAGAAAAGAAAAAAAAATGATTATTTTAATATGGAGTTAAACAAAGTTTTCCATAATCTGATAATTGCATGAATTGTTTAATTAAATAATAATAATAAAAAAAAAGCCAAACGTGCAGGGAGCCCTCCACAGGTGGAAAACTTACTTTTACCATGACTAATGTTTGTGCAAAATTTAAAAAAATCCAAGGTGTTTTTAAAGAGAAAATGCGAACAAATAGACAAACGATTTTGGGTATTTTTACACTATAATGGCCCCGGTGAAGAGGGGAGGGGGGGGGGGCAGAGTTATCCCGGAAAATTTGTTCTGGCAAAAATTTACTTTCACCATGATTAATGTTTGTGCAACTTTTTTTTTAAATCCAAGGCGTGGATATTGAGAAAACTGCGAACAGATGAATGGGAATGAATTACTAGGTCCAATCACTCCTTTGTCGAGGGACCAAAATGTGACTAAAATCTCGAAAATTTGGATCAAAATGGAAACATTTGCATAAAGAAATGTGATAATATAATTATTATGCTTATATATTGTGCAGTGAACTGCAAGAAAATTGCACAACAATACAAAAACCAAAAGATTAATAGAAAAAAATAATTATACTCAATCATAAACAGGATTGACCATTTAATAAAATAAAAAGTTAATGGCCATGAAAAAACTATTCTATCAGCTGACAATGAACATTTTGCGCTTATTTACCTCCTTTGCAGAAAGTGAGACAAAATCATGGTTTCAAATTAGGTTTGTTTGTTTGTTTTACAGCATATCCACTCTTTTTAGGTTTTATTTAATGCTGAATCCAGTGATTTTGAAGAAAAATTTTTTAATAGAATATATTTGTTTTTTTTAAGTTAGTTTCTATTTAACTCATAGTTGGGACCCTAACAGGTACTACCACTCTGGGTCAGAGTGGATCTGAGAGCAATGGCAATTAAAGGGTGGCCCCACACTCCCCAAAGCCCGCAAGCTGGGGCCTCACCATCAGATATAGTTTAAGGCCATATCCAGGACCTCAAACTAGGTGAACTGCACTCTAGTCATAAAAGAAAAATGTCTGAGCTACTCCATCGGCATTCCCCAGTAGGTGTGCTTAAGGCAATTATCAATAAACTGACCCCTTCTCAAAGAGAGAAGGTAAGGCCGAGGAGGACGGACGTCCTAGGATTGACTAAAACTATTCAACCGACAGCAACAAAGCCACTGATTTTCAAAGATGTATTCCCAACTGGTAACAAAAATGAATTAGTATTATTTTGATTATTCTGGCTATTGTTCCCATCTTGCTTATTTATACATCTATAAAAGTGAGAATGTGTGTGTGAGGACACTTCTCAACCTATATACTCAATGAATTTTTGATTTACAGACGTGAAATTGGTATGTAGAGTATTCAGATACGTGGAAAACCTTTTAATCGGATTCCATCTGGAAAAAAAAGTCTGCAAAGGGGTCAAAAATTGAAAAATTGGTATGTGGGAGGCCACAAGATTTTTATCTGTTTACAACTGTGTCATGACTGCGCATGCGCGGTCCTGAAACATGACAGCTTTCTTATGCTAAGTATGAGTTGGTTTGAAAACACTCTTTAAATGTCATGTCAAGCTGGTGTGATTGTTATACTTGACTCCTTGTTTTTAGACTTTGGTTTCGATCTCAGCTCCAGTATATATATATATTTTTTTTACTTACAAGAAGTAAGACACTTTTCAAATCTCCAATACTAACGTACTGCACACACAATAACCCTTATCCCTGAGTGGCTCCCGGGCCTTGATAAGTGGTGACTACCTTGTAAAAAAAAAAAGAAAAAGTAAACTGTTTAGAAAAAGCATAATACTCGCATGCACGTGCTATCTTTTTTCTTTTTTTTTTTTTTGTATTTTTTATTCCGATTGACGCTTACATTTACTTTCATATTCTTGATCGATTACCTATGTTGCAAAGCTGTGACTTATCATATCGACATTTTCTTTTTTGAACTTATTAAACACTTTCAAATAAGTTAAAACACAATATTATTATGCAGGTAGGTTTCAACGTACATTTTATTGGCTACGGAAACACTTATTTTGTTCCATATTTGTTTTCTTACCATTTTTACTTTTTGTGGAGTATTTTATTATTTAAAAGATGTGCTAGAGCTACTTTCAGAAACAAAAAAATGCATGCAATATACCGAAAAGAAAAACGATGGCCAACTTGAAAGATACTGTCATCGGTAAAAGACAGTTATTTAACTCTTTTTTTTTTTTTTTTCGCTCAGTCTAGAGAGTTATTAAATGCTTTCTTTAGAATCAGCCAGTACTTGCAGGTTATCGTCCCAAACCAACACCAATCGCCAGTAACCAACAGTGCTGATAATCGCAAACAGTAGCTTTCACTAGCTTCCACTGGAAAACAATGCCCGACAGTGGATTGGTTGGTTGGTTGTTTTTGTTTTATGGCATATCAACCCTTTTCAGGTTATTTAATGCCGAATCCAAAGAGTTTGAAGAAAAAATTTTTAATAGAATATATTTGTTGTTTAAGTCGGTTTCTATTTAACCCATAGTTGGAACCCTAACAGGTACTACCACTCCGGGTCAGAGCGGACCTGGGAGCAATGGTAATTAAAGGGTGGCTCCACACTCCCCAAAGCCCGCAAGCTGAGGCTTCACCACTGGATATAGTTTAAGGTCATATCCAGGACCCCCGACAGTGGAAGCCAAACTATTTAATTTAAACCATGGTCGCCAGTGTCCGCTAATTTCCAGGGACAGCAGTGGCCACTAACAACAAAGTAGTTTACTTTATTCTGTTCTGGATCTGTCATGCTTCCACCGGGCAACGCCGGTAAACGGGTCTTGCTAGTAATAAATAGGGCTATGACAACAGCATATTCTTTTCCTTGTTTTTATTCTTAGGTATATATCCATTGATATCTTAGATGTTTTTATGTACAGTGATGTGGTTCTCGATTGATTGTGTCTGTGTCGGATATATACTCAAGAGTCAAAACAATGAAAAGAATATGCTGTTGTCATAGCCCTAGTAATAAATGAGAATTCTGCATTAATTAAAATATCATATTTATGTGTATTTTACGACTGAGCAACTATTCAAATATCATTTAAATCATTCAGACAACTATTCTTATCTTGAGTATTATTCTCACAACGTTTCAGTCAATGTAAACTATGACCTTCTTGTCGAACTTAGGAACCTACACAGAATTTCATACGGAAGCCTTTATTTAACCCACAAGGATAGTATATCCTCGTTCTGTCAGCCATGACTGGGTCCATTCAGACAACTAATCTTATTTTGAGTGTTATTCTCACAACGTGTCAGACAATGTAAACTCTGACCTTCTTCACATGTCTCTTGTCGAACTCACAAATTTTTCTGTCAAACTCTGCAATCTGTACGGAATTTCAAACGGAAGATTTTATTTAATCCACAAGGATAGTACGTCCTCGTTCTGTCAGCCATGACTGGTTAGAAGTGATTAGTAATTTGCAATTTCTATTTGAGTGTTGCCTACACTGGATTGAATCTTCAGCCTCCAAAAGAGTGTAACTTACAACTGGATTTTACCAAGTAATTTACCTTGCGGATTCAGTTTACTTTGTTGAGCCCCAATGGTCAGACAACTGAGCATGGACTACTAAATGTAATAGCAACCAACGAACTTCTTCAATTTCTTTTGTTCTTCGATTTCTATTATAAAGATTCACACATATATGATGCTTCATAAGATTTGAACGTTTCTTTATTCAAACATGTGCCACCAAACAATACCTCATCCAGGTTTGACTTATACCTTGCCGGACATTGTCTAGCTCAATATACAAAAATTTACACCAATACGCATTTAAAGCAAAGGAAATTGTTTTAAACCATCAAAATAATTTCCGACGCTATTGACAATGTTTAATCACTCATGTATTTTTTTTTATGATCACTTAAGTTTGAATTCATGTTTTCAAACATGATTTAAATCATAACTCTATGATGTAAATCATAAATTTATGATGTAATGCTAAAGCTATAATTATTTGGGTATGGTAATGTTTTAAGCGCTATTTATAAGGAAGTCTAAATAGCTCAGTTCGTAGAACTTCAGACTGAAAACCTCAAAGTTTTTGGTTTCGATTTGCAGTCGTGGCACCCACTTTATTTACTGTGAATTTATAACTTTTTTTTTTAATACAACATTTTCCATTTGTAAAAAGTTAAGACCTCTAACATTTCAAAATGACAAATTCTGCAATGTATTTATTAAGTTTGAAAATAATTGTGAATTTTGTCTTTCCATCAGTCACAAAAGGTTAAAATGGCTGACTTATTTATTATAAATAAACCAAAATTCATTACGATTTAATTTGATTATTTTTTTCAAATTAGATTTAAAAACAAACATTGTTTCTTTATTTTATGCCAATGGATTTTTGATTTCAATCAATGATTGATTAATAGTAAATAATAATGTGCAAGTCACATAGAGGCGAGAAAGATACGGACACTCAATTAGTGATCACCTCATTTTCTTACCTATGTGGCATTTCCGGTCTAACAAATAAAATGAACATGCACTCATTTTTTTCATATATTACTTCCTAGAATATTCAAGTCAGACACTTAAAATTCCTAAATATCTGAGTTCAACACCTAAAATTAAAAAATGTAAGGCACTCATTCATAGAACTCAAAAATATGACACTAATTCTTAAAATTCAAAAATATGACACTAATTCTTAAAATTCAAAAATATAAGACACCAATTTTTAGAATTCCCAAATATCTGACTGACTCCTTATTTTAAAGTCTGTTAATATTCAGATATGGCTCTTTGGTTAAAAGATCTGGCTTTGAACCTTAGCATTTTTCTGAATCAAACTCCTTTCAAAACATCTGACTGTAATCCTGCTCAAAACATCCTACCAGAGGGTATTATTTCAGAGATGGCGAACTTTAAATTAAAATAAATCAAAGATAACTATTTTTATTTTACAAATATGTGGTTTATTCCAAATACTTATTTACTTAAGGCTTGAGTCCCTGGTGGGGCATAGGCCATCCACAACTGCCTGCCAACGTCCACGGTCCTGGTTTGACATTTATACTTTAAATATAATTTCGCATATATGGCTTAAATCTGGAGGTCTAATTTTTTAAAACTATGCATTAAATTAGGCTGTATTTCCGCAATAACACATTGAATGTTGTATTCCAAGAGGTTGATTGTGTCTGGTTTATCAGCATAGACATTGGATTTTACATATCCTCAAAGAAAATAATCTAATAGGGTTAAATCACACGAACGAGATAGTTATTTGAAAGGTCCATTTCATGAAATTATCCGTGCATTAAATGTTTCTCTCAGTAAAATAATTGCATCATTTGAAATTTGCAAACACTGATCCAGGTGTCAGTCTTCATGATAAATAATGAAACCAAGCTGAACTCAAAATAACCGATAATTGCAAAATCTGCTAATAAAGAAAAGAGTTAATTTAAAATTTGCTGCCTCTATATAAAAAAATAGCACCCTGTACAAGATTAATATAAAACATGAGATTCCTCATAAAATTTTATTCAAGAAATTTTTTTTCTTTTTAAATTCTTTTCAATTTAAGTGAAATAGTTGAATACCACAAAATTAAATGAATCGGAATGGAATGAGCAGGAGAAAGTCCTTGACATGCTCGGAGCGGAGTACGCTGACATACTAACATATTTCCATTAAGTCATAAAGTATAATTGATGAGAAACTACAATGTAAGTCGGTCAGAAATTGAATGTACAACCTCAGCCTACTACAGTTAGATAAGGGAAGAGAGCGGAACGCTGTTTCTTGTAGAAGACAGATGAATGAATGAACAAATTAATGGAAAAGGGAAGAAAGGAGAAATCGCACATGTGAAAGGTGGCAATGTGCATCAGGAATGGCTGGGGGGGGGAGAACATTTTCTGATTGTCAGGTTGGTAAGTGCTTGTATATGTTGCATAGCGAACATAGATGACAAAAATTGGATTCTTTATAATTCTTCTTCCTGATATATATATATATATATATATATATATATATATATATATATATATATATATATAGGGTGTCCGTAAAGTTATTATACAGTCTTATTGTTTTATTGTATTATATTTGTATTAATAGTTAATATTTATTTTTTTTACAGGTTTATTTAATCAAGACTGTATAGGAACTTTACGGACACCCTGTATATATATATATATATATATATATATATATATATATATATATATATATATATATATATATATATATATAGCAAAAGTACCCGGACTGGGTTCAAAAACAGCCTACAGAAAATGGACTCTGATTTATGAAAGTATGATAGATTATAAAAAGGAAGGGTTGTAAAGAGATAGCTTCAAATTTGGGGGTATCAAAACCAAAGCAAAATATGATGAAAGTAAAAATAAAATAGATAAACACCATAATTTATTATAGCATACCTGTTCACACTGAAACACTTATCACAATATTCTGTTGATCTATATTAAAAAACCTTATTAAACTTTGTGACATATTTCCATTCTATGGAGGTGAGGCGCAAACGAACACCCCATAATTTTATTATACCATATTTCTTCAAACTGAAATATAATTATCAAAGTATACTTACACAGATAGATATGAAAAGTTTTTATTAAAGTTTGTGCCTATTTCCATTCTATGGAGGCCAGGCGCGAACGCAGACCCCACAATTTTATTATACCATCCCTATTTAAGTTAAAACATACTTATCAAAATATTCTTATGTACATCTATATCAAAAACACTTGTAAACGTTTATTTTAAAATTTTTATTTCCATACTTTGTGGATCAGGCGCGTACGCAGACCCCACAATTTTAATGAATCATCATTATGCCAGATCAAACATACCCATTCCTGTGTCTCGATACATCTTCTATCGTTATATGTGATCAGTTTTCTATAATACTCAACCATATAGGAGCCTATTCGTGACCAGACACACACAGACGTTCAGCTTTATATTATAGACACACACACACACACACACTAGACTTTTTAGATCATTAAAAATGGGCAAAAGTTAAAGCCCGTTGACTTAGAACACATGCTTTATACGAAATTGATAATCGAACAAAAACGGGGAATAAGGACAAAAATCTTTTTTTTGTGGCGTCGATGGGTTCAGGATCGCCTGACGAAGTCTCATTGACTGAAAAAGATGGCTGTTTGTAGCGCCCATATGTAACTGTTTACCCTTGAATAAATAATTAAAATATATATATATATATATATATATATTTGTCCTTATTCCCCGTTTTTTTTTTTTTTTTTTTTTTTGTGGCATTGATGGGTTCAGGATTGCCTGACGAAGTTTTGTTGACTGAAACAGATGGCTGTTTGTAGCGACCATATGTAACTGTTTACTCTCGAATAAATAATTAAAAAATATTTTGCTCTTGTTATTGAACACTATCTAACAACCTCGTTGTATTCATTAGTCCCCACTTTTGAATATCGCAAACCCATATATATATATATATATATAGTAGAAATGGTAATTAATAAAAACTGAAGTGCTCAATACTGTTGTAGAGCAAATATGCGTTTTATTTTTTATTACCGTATTTTTCTGTTTAGTTACATTATTGTTTTCTGTAAAAGTCTGAGGAGGCTACATGACGGCCAAAAAACGGTTGCATAGCTGAAACAATAATGTAACTAAACAGAAAAATATGGTAATAAAAAAATAAAACGTATATATATATATATATATATATATATATATATATATATATATAAAGCAATAAAACACTGAATATATATATATATATATATATATATATATATATATATATATATATTCAGTGTTTTATTGCTTTACAGACAATGTTCAACATATTTAAAATTTTCTACAGCAAAATGCTACTAATAAATTGTAACACATATATAAACATTGTCCTACATTTGTTTTCTTTTTGTGCGTACCTACTCACGTAAATTTCATACTCTATCTTCGAGAAGATTGTATGAAGCACATCAATCTCTATCAACTTGTTTATGGATCTGCTCCATGGCTTTATCACAGAAGATTATATGAAGCGTAAAACACAATAACATATTTGATATATTTATGTCTTTGTTGTCATTTAGATATTTTCAAATATAACTTGAAAATTGGTTACTTCAACTCGCAACAAAACATTATAAATAGCTAAAAATCATAAAATATACTTAACTTGAAAGCCATGTTTAATTTCAAAAGAGTTTCTGATGGGTAGCTATTCTGTACAAGTCCTGGAGATGAAGAATTTTTAGTGGGTAATTGTTCTGTACAGGTCCTGGACTTTATAATTTTGCAAACACAGATCAAAAGATCCTTCTCGTGTTGACACAAAAAAAAAAAAAAAAAAATGTGCTGGAATTCTCAAAGATTCAATAGTTTTATGGAGCAATTCTGGTTTCTTATTGGTTACTAGCATAACGTGGCTCAATTTGATTCGTTAATTCCTATCGCCAGTGTCTATAAGTAGAATCTTGCAACTATCAGTGATCAGATCCTTTAATATATATAAAAAATATTGCAACAATACTCGAAAATACTCAAGTATCAATGGAACCATAAACAATACAAAAACCATCAACTTGCAATTGTATATGCAAAATTCTTTATCTACTACAACGATGCCGATAACAGACAAGCATGCCAGGCCAAACCAGACTAGCAGTACTCAACCTATGGGGGTTAAACTGCCTTCCACCGAAGGATGAAGTATCATGGGAATATAAAATTCACAAGCAAATCCTGCGTTTTATACAAATCTATATTCTAAATGCAGAAGTCATAAAAACACAATTAAAATACAGAACACATGGGAGTTAAAGAAAAAAATTAAAATTAAAAAATGAAAAAGAAAATTTAAAAAGGAAAAAAAAAATTTTAAAAAGAAAAAACAAGTATCACTCATAAAAGTATATGGAAAGCCATAAGATCCACATCAGTAAAGAACAACACAGCAAAGAAATGCATCCGCTCCTACATGAAAAGTTGATACAAATCCAAATAACAATACTGGTAATTTTATAAAATCACTCCCATCTACAATCAGGTGTTATTTATTTTTTACTCACCGCTTATCAAAGCCCAGAGGCCACCCGAGGATAAGAGTTAATGAGTGGCTGGTGAGAAATCAAAATTACCTTGTTGATGCCTGGGAAAGGCAAAGGCTTAGAGAGTAAACCTTGACAACATCCGGTTTGGAGTGCCGATAAGCAGATGGGGAAGCACTACAACACCTTTCTGGCAACTTCTGCAGCTGCACTAGCTCCGACCATATTGACTTTCCTTTCCATCTGACTTTATCTGCAATGCCGAGAGGGGAACCCTAGTAACTTGGGCAAAACCAGGTCTCCTTGTCACCTGCCCAGGCTTGCATCCTGAGAGCCAACTCCAGCTTCGACTTTATAGTCACAACAAACGTTGCAGTGCACCAGACAAAGTGCAGAACACCATTGTCTCGTTAAACAGAAGGTTGCCATCACATTAGATCCGTAATGGAGGAAATTGTGTAGAATTTGAGTATTTACAAGGACGGCTCAACAAGATTTTGTTTATACTAAACTTTAAAATGATCATGTTATAGTCAGCTGGTAAGCAGACTTGCAGTATTGTGTTCCACAAACGGACAGTTCTAGCAAATAAACTTCACTTATAGAATTTTCGTTTAGTTATATGCATATATAGAAAATAAGGAACAATCTTTTTATAGTAATTAGTAATTACAGATAAAATACATTTCATTAACACAAAGATGTGCAGCTGTCATTGAAAGCAAGGGCTCATTTACTAAATATTGATTGTACATGTATTTTTATTGTTTTTTGGCTGTTTACATTGTTTTTCTCAATTTTGTCCCTTACTTTTGGACGTTCCTATTTTGAAAATAAATAAATAAATAATTGTTATAATTATTTTTCTATTCTTTGCAAATGATTCAAATTTTACTATGTTATTATGGATGATAACGACCACCAGTTGTCAAAATTTCAGCTTTTCACAATTGTTATTTCTAACAAATATTAGGTTTTAAAATTGTGTCCCATAGTTTTGGACACTACTGTATGTTATTATTCAAACATAGTTATGCCGGTTAGCAAAAACCAAACCAAACTAAACAAAATAAAATTATATTTTATTTTTTTTTATTTCATATTTTGGAATCAGAGATGAGTATTCATTTTTATTTTTTTTAACTGTTATCCTCACCTTCATAGTTGTTGTTTAAGTACGTTTTGGCCAACTCATCCGCTTTGGCGTAGATGGCGCAGTGGATAGACGCACTAAGTCTCTATGGTTCCAGAAGAGCATTGTCTGAAGATAGTGGTTTCAATCTTACCCATTGCAGGAGCAAGCCAGAGGATTAGTTGGCCAAAAACGTGGTAAGACGACAACAACTATGGAAGGCAGTAATTACTGAGGATACAGTTACAAGACTCAGCATTCCTATCCAGTCACGGTTAATCACCTGAAGAAGGGCAGAGGATGAGTTGGCCGAAACGTGGTGAAACATCAAAAAATATGGCGGTGAGGAAAACAGTCTACAAAAAAATTAATACTCAAAACAAAAAAACTTAGACCACCTGACCACATCACTACTCCAGACATCAACACTCACTCGTATCATTTGGACTACTATTATCATCCATGTGGATCCATCCAAACGGATGAAGTGCTACGTAATAATCAGTTCTGACAGTCTTCTAAAGGTTGGCAGTTTATCCATAGTACAGGGTGGAATAATAATAAATTGTTGCTATAGAGAAGACGACATAATTCCATTTGATGAAAAACGGTTTTCTTTTTTTTGTTACAGACTATTTGCTAGTTGGCCAGTTGTGTACAAATCCCAAGAGTGACAGGAGCCTTCTATCATGCCTGAAAGTAACACAATGTTCAACGAGCAAGATCGGAGATGTGCCGCTGTACAACTCTTGCTCTCTACTGATCCAAATTATGACAACAGGACCATTGCCAGCACCTTCAAAATGCAAATTCGGACGGTTCAAAGCACAGCTCAATGCATTGGATGACACACAGTTATGGTCTTTGGTGTGGTTTTAAGTGAGGGCCACATCATGCCGCCTCACATCTTCGAAGTCGGCTTGAAAGTCAACACCAAAGTAAATCTGGATATGCTGAAGAGTGTGGTGATCCCCTGGTGCAATCAGGTGACCGCTGGCAGACTCTAAGTGTGGCAGCAGGACTTGGCGCCGGCCCACAAGTCCAAAGAGACCCAGGCTTGGTTTTAAAAGGAGTGTTACGACTTTGTACCATTCTCGAATTGGCTCGCCTCCTGTTTCTTTCATTTTTTTCTTCAAAATACAACTGCTGAGACACAACGTGCGGATCTTTACTAGTGACTTTTCTTTCTCAAACTTTATAACATGGCAAGAAAGAAGAAAAAAAACAAAAACAGAATAATGAGAATGGAGTTTGACTCTGGAATAAATTATAAATTTCAAAGTAAGATATTTGTTTATTTTCATAAAATTGTGTTGCAATTTGGCTCTCAAGCACACTGATTTTATTCAAATTAAATCAACGCTTCTATAATGGAACTCACACCTCTGTAATATATATATATATATATATATATATATATATATATATATATATAAACAGGACAATAAAATTACAAGTGAATAACACCAAATATTAAGTTATTACGATCTATTTAAAAAATAGTTATGCAAGTTAGGCATAAAACTAATTGTATTTAGGTCTTTGGTCTCTACTATATATACAGAGTTTCAAAAGACTAGGTTGTATTATTGATTTGAATAGCAGTAACCCGTTTCGATAGTAATATAGGGGTAATGAATTAAACTTATTTTCACATTTATTCATTAAAATATGGAAAAATAAAAAAAATAAAAAACTCGGAGAAAGGAACGTTGATTAATTCACATTTAGTATAATAATGTAAATAGATTATTCCATTTATTATTTCTTTAAATGAAAATCTAGCAGAGAACCCATGAATTGAACAAATTACATAGAGATCCACCAGCTCTACACGGGATAAAAAGTGTTGCGTATTATGCAGCGTGCAATGGAAGAGAGAATACTTGCAGTAAGAGTGTACACCTTGAGAAATGTAACCTATGCACACATACATGAATATGCATCACACAAACGCACATGTAAAACAACTAATGATTAAAATCACTGTCAATCCACACATGTACATAGAGGCACATAGACACAGACACACACAATAACGATTAGAGGTTAAGAGTAGGCTTGACACATTTGAAAATATTGAAACAGCTTTTAGTTCAAATATAGTATCCTACCCTATCAAGATGTCTCATCGTCCACCGGACAAACTCATTAACTCTTATCTTCAAGTTGCCTTTTGACATTCATTCAGCAATGACCCATAACTTAATATCGCTGAAAAAAAAAATAAAATAAAAAAATAAAAAATAACAGATCTTCTATTTTAGAGCGATAAAATCGTACATGAATTTTGACAAGGTTTCGTAGCTCAGTGGTAAAACGCCAAACTGCAGATTGTGTAGCCAAATAAGTTTAGCCATGCTGATGACCGTGGATAGCTAGAAACATGTGTGTCCATGAATAACTTTTATGCACAAAAAAATATACTTTTATAATATACCGCTTTAATGGAAGCAGACACCGATTTTTATAGTCATTTAAAAAAACAAAAAAAACTCTTTAATCTTATTTGCTATATAAATGTTAAATTGTTTCCGCCCTTTACTGATATTTTATATATATAGTTCTCTGCATATGTTTCTTTATTATTCTTATACCAGTGCGTGACGTCTTTGCTGTTGCATCCATCACCAAACCGGAAGTGGTGAAAGTTTGAATTAATACTATCCAATCAAAAAGAGGGAATGACTTTCAAAAATACCGACAAAAAAAACAAAAAAAAAAAACGATCCCTCTTTGTAGAAAAGTGCCCAGTGAGGGTGAAGGAATTAATGTTTTTAGCCAATTTTTCGATATGTATTGTCCGAAGGGTCGGGCTTCAAAACGATACCGATCCTGTGAAAATCTGTCGCCTCTGTTGAGAGTTTTAGGCAGACATACATACATTTAAACAGACAAGTGAGATTTATATTATAGACTAGCCTATCTGCCTGGCATTGCCCGAGTTTTTGGAGGTTTGTGTTGAGCAAAAAAAAAAAAGGTGGTAGTAGGCAGACAGGCTCAAACCCGTAACGCAAAGGAGGAAAAGAACCTGAAAAAAACAAAAACAAATAAAAAGCAAAAAGTGACGTCTTTGCCGTTGCACCCATCGCCAAACCGGAAGTGTCAAAGGCTTAAATTAAGGCTAGTCAATTGAAAAGCAGGGATGACTTTTGAAAATATTGGCAAAAAAGCGACCCCTTCTTGTAGAAAAGTGCCGAGTTGAGAGGGAAAAAATTAATGTTTTTAGCCAATTTTTCGATATTTGTCATCCGAAGAGTTGAGCTTCAAAACAGATACCGATCTTGTAAAAATCTGTCGCCTCTGTCGAAAGTTTTAGGCAGACATACAAACAAACATTTATTCATACATACATTTAAACAAACAGGTGAGATTTATATTATAGATTATAGATGAGCATAAAAATGAGTGTGTTTCCAGTGAAGCATTATATTATAGAAGTATTTATAGTATTAAATTATCGGGCTATCTCAATAAACTTTGTGTTAAAATCTATATTTGGATACAAAATTGGGAAGTTTTTATTTCATGAGAAAACTTTGTGATCATACACCATATAAAACAGAAGAAGATTTCAACTTGGCCTGCCGTGTGAGCGAAGATGAAATCACTCACTCTGCCTCCACATTTTTTTTTGTATCTGTTCTGATAATAATACCTTTTTATTTTTCTGTCTTCAGTCAGTGAAGAAGAAATCTTTCTAGACTGAGGCAACTTGATTTTTTTTTTTGTATATGGTATAATCATGTTAACACACTAGTTCATGTTAGATCACCAAAGTTAAGCAAAGTTGAGTTTGGTCAGTACCAGATGGGTGACCAATTTGAGAATATCAGATGGGCAACCGATTTGGGAATACCAGGCGCTGTATATAGGGGATGTTGGCAAAAACCTAACATCGTCATCTCTCCTAACGAGGATATATATATATATATATGCGACTGGGAACCACTTGTGAATTTCATACTGCCATGGAACTTTCTCCTTCAGAGGGAACCCGTTAAATCCATCTTCGGGTTAGTGCCACGGTTTCATTTTCGTTTCAATTTTAATATTTGTCCCAATCAAAAGTGCCCCTTTTCGTGGAACTGGATTTTCCTTAACATTAAAAACCGACTTTGTGTCCAACTTTGATCTCGTGGGGAGACAAATAATTAAGGGAAATTATTTCTTCTTTTTCCTTTTTTTATGTACAATGGGGAAGTGTTGCTTCAGAGAGAAGAAATAATTTCCACAGCTTGTATCTTTGATTTCTGCACCTTTTTTTAGACTATAGTCACCGCTTATCAAGGCCCATAGGCCACTCAAGGATGAGGGTTAATAGGTGTCAGGTGAGTCAACACCGTAACGATCAATGATGGTAGAAATCAGGTAGGAGTTAATTTTAGAGGATGGCTCATCACGAACTTGTTTACATTGGACTTGAAGACGACTATGTTATAATCAGCTGGGGAGTAGTTTTGTAGTATTGTGTTCCATAGACGAACAGTTCTAGGGGGTGGGAAGCCCCGTTCATGGAATTTTTGTTTAGTTTTAAGCACAGATAGAAAGTAAGGGAAATTGCTGACAATGGTTGTAACCAGGCGAGTGTTTGCTGTGAATGTCTTACAGGATGGGGAGGACGCCATAAAGTGAAGCCCCATCGAGAAGCTGCTGTGAAAATAATGATAGAGCAGAGATAGGTTGTGAGAAAGAGATAGCAGGGGAGGATAAAAAGGACGTTGACATGAAAAATGTCGGTCATTTTCAGATCATTTTTATTCAAGAGATTGAGTAAATAATCGTTACACTTGAATCCAAATGTACCTAGATGCACAAAGAAGCGGCAGCAGCGTGCACTTTAGTGCCAGTTTTTATTTCTCTGCTTGTGCAGGTGCTTATTTTTTAATTCAAAAAAGCACTATTAGCGGTACAGCTGTTACGAGCATGTGCAAGCGGATGGGAGTGGGGGGGACTCTGTGTGTGTGTGTGTGTGTGTGTGTGTGTGTGTGTGTGTGTGTGTGTGTGTGTGTGTGTGTGTGTGTGTGTGTGTGTGTGCGCGCGCGCGCAGGTATCAGGCCTGCTTGCTTAGCTTTGTAAACAGAATGCACTCTTCGGCACTGCTGTCGCTTTGGCTGGAGAAGTCATTAATAGCAGTCAAGCTTACAACAAAGTACACAAGACAGTGAGAGACTGCGTTAAACGGCACTCGTACATTCAGCAGCTATGAAAACAACAATGAATGAAAAAAAAAAAAAATAAAAAAATAAACAAGAGTGCATTTTGGTCAGAGAGTTTCGTTTGATTACAAACAGAAAAGGGAGGCGATACTCAACATGCCGACTCATGAAAACAATATGGCACGGTCTGAAGACAAAACTAGGGACTTCCACAAGTTCTATATGAACGTAAGGACACCGGCATTGTATAATCTACCTATTGTGACCTCTTAGTAACCATACTAAGATTCCGTGGCATGCAGATGTCCTATTGATGACCGGGATTAACTCCTTGATAGTATGCAGCAAAGACTCGAGTATATTGGTTGTTTAGTCGCTTTCTTTTACAGCATGTCAATCCCTTTTCAGGTTCAGCTATTTTGGAGAAAGGTTTTATGTTTCAGGTTTTTAATATCTTTAAATATTTATTCACAGTGTTTGGTTTGGTTTGGTTTGGTTTGGTTTGGTTTGGTTGCAGTGCAGTGCAGTGCAGTGCTTTACGGCATATCAACTCTTTTTGCGTTATTTAATACCGAATCCTCTAATTTTTTTTTTTTTGGGGGGGGAAAGGGTTTTATGCTTCCAATTTTTTATATCATCAAATAATTATTCATGTTGTTCGGTTGCTTTGTTTTATGGCATACCAACCATTTTTAAGTTATTTGATGGCAAATTAAGTCATTTTTTGGGTAAAAAAGGGCTTTTATGCTTTAAATTCTTTATATCTTGAAATATTTATACATCCTAATTAGTTTGGTCGGCTCAAGTATAAGTTCTAGTTTGAGAAGTATCATGAAAAAGAGGGAAGTTTGAATAGATCCACCTCCTGAATTTTGCTGAGGTGGCACTATAGCTTCATAACCCACCCCCCTCTGCACACAATTACTAAAATTATAACTCTTGTATTTCTACTTTGTTATACGGAAATAGATTCAGTCGGAAATGACATCACTCTGAAGCAGAGACCATATTATTTCATATAAAAACAATATAAATGGTGTTGCCTGGGATACAGTGAAGTTATTTTAGGTTATTTTTCTTTTCTTTTCTTTTTATCACACTTATCAAAACTTTTACATAAATTTTAGATGTAGACTTAATCTTTTTATACTTCTGAATTTTTTACATAAAAATCGATAATTTGCATTATTTAGCTTATTCGGACTAGTGTTCTCATCCTCACTGTTATTTACACAAAGTTTCAGTTAACGTAACCTTTGACCGTCAGGTGTATTCTGTCAAACGCAATCTAAATTTTGTGAGAATAATACTGGAGATAACAGTAGTCCAAACAATACAAACTATTATTATTTCATTTAATCAAAGTATAAGTTAACCCCTTCCTGCTTTCTATTTTGAGATGATTATTTAAAAATGTTCCATGTTACACTGGACTTGACTGGATTAGTAATTTTTTTAAAATAAATTGTAAAGACATAAAAGACATATGTTATTATATTGCCAATAACATAGTAAAACAATCACAAATAAAATTTGGCTAATCAGGAACAAAGTTTAATTCTTGATCTTAAATTCTATTTGGAGCTAGATCATATTACAACATGTGAGTTTCTGATTTTTTGACACGAGGATAAAAAATTTGCATAATTTGTCTTTTTTGACTAATGTTGTCATTTCCAGTCTTATTCTGACAATGTTTTTGCTGATGTAATCTCCGATTTTCTTAAGGTGTATTTCGTTGAACTCAGTTGAAATATTGTGAGAATAATACTCAAGCTGAAAATACTTGTCTGAATAAGCTAAATAATAAAAACTCTTTTCATATTATTCAATTGCAGTATAAGTTATCCCCTTGATTTTTATTTTTAGGTGATTATTTAAAAATGCTCCTTATTATGAGTCGACTAGCATTAAAAAGTCAGTTTTAAATGTGAGGTGAATCTACCTCCCCAACAAAGGGGCGTGAGGTGAATCTACCTCCCCAACATAGGGGGCACCATGAATTGGATTGGAGCAAAAATAAAATTTGCCCAAGTCTAGAAGAACTTCTTTACTGACTAAGGACAAAAAACAGATACTACACTTTTCTCCTAGCCAATAACACTAAGTCTGTGTCAACGTAACTTTGATAACTGCACATTGAATTCTTATTTTTTATTTATTTTTTTTTTACTATTAATCGATTATTTATTGAAATCAAAAATACACTAACATAAAATGAAACCAAACTTTTGAAATCCTGTTTTAAAAAATAAAGAAATAAAATCTGTTTCAGACTTTTTACAATTTTTAGATAAGGATTGATTCCTTGGATTATTCAAACTACTGCTCGGCTGAAACGTTGTAAAAATAATACTCGAGATGAGAACAAGAGAACAATAGTCCGAATAATTTAAATAATACAAACTATTTTTATATTCTTCAATCAAAATCAGTAATCCCCTTGTTGATTTTTATTTTTAGGTGATTATTTAAAAATGTTCCGGATTACAAATCGTCTAAACTGGACTAGACTAAGACTAAGTAATTCTTAAAAGAAATTGCAGAGACGCACGTTATTACTAGATAAGTACGGATTACTTTTTAGCGCGTCGCAATGACCAGGGGTTCATTGGGTATCTGGATAATAGAACAAACATAAGGGCGTGTTATTCACGCGTAGTGAAAATACACATAGTAACACTGCATGCATTACAACAAAATGAATAATAATCCTCTACACCCTCCCCCAAGTCATTGATACTGCAAGTGGCAAAAGACTGGATTGAGAGAAAAAAAAAGTACACAAACATTGCTGGTATAAATTTATAGTCACTGTTCAGTGTTTGAGACTATCACAGTTGTCACGCACGTGAACCTACATTTGAATGCATCTTAAAGTCGATTTGGCTCTTAATCAGAGAAGCAGCTGCCAGGGGGTCAAAACTGAAAAATTGGAACCAGGCAGGCGTAAGTCGAACAAATATGCATTTATGCGTTCATTTGTGTTCATCTCTTCAAAGTTCTGATATGCATTTTTAATTAGCTCAGATGGTAGCGAACATCACTAGAGGGAAGAAAAAAAAATTATAAAACTACTTTTTTTTTTTTTTTTCACCCCTCCCTTTGCCTCCATTTTTCAATTATGTACATTGTTTTATTTTAATCGCTGCCAACGTAATCCCTTGACAAGGGTCCGACGAAAGGTACCTCGAGGTTCTTTTTTTCTTTTTTAAATTTTAGTCGAATAGTCTTTTGACTATTTTTACTGTCTATTTTTTTCTCCCTGCATCGATCTTCCCCAAACTTCTAATGACTCCACTTAAACATTTTAAAACTTTAGTAAAATTTTGTAACACTAAAACTCCTTATATAACTACTTTATTTAATAACATAAATTAATCTATGAAGATATAATTTTATGCGTAAATTTTCAATATTTACTTCAACAGTGCTCAATACATAGGTAGAGCTAGGTAGTAAGTTATGAAAATATATATGGCAATTAAGCTGCACAGAATATTCCACGTTTCATTCTCGTGAAAATTCGTCAGGCTTATGCATATGCTTAAGCATAAGCCTGACGAATTTTCACGAGAATGAAACGCGGAATATTCTGTGTAGCTTAATTGACATGTATATTTTCATAACTTAATATATATGTTTCAATAAATATTTATACGTTTTTTTTTATACCTACGGACACTGATGTTTCATCCCTATGCAATCATCAGTACAGGAAGTGATAATTACTGTTGGTCGTGAAACTTGAAAAAATTCAACCTTGGCTATGCAGGCCAGCGTCATTCCACTGAGCCACCAGGAATTAACATTTAAATGGAAGGAAATCAAGTTACTTGATTTACTAGTTACAGGCTGTTTTAGTGAACCAGAAATACATAATTTGATATTTGAACAATTCATTTTAAAATGGTTTAAGGTCAGAATTGTTTAGTTTAGTGGCAGCAGATGACTTTCGCTGGTTAGACAATTTCATTATTTTAAACGTGTGTGAAATGTGATACCATACATACGAACATGAAATGCCTTATCGTAATGATGATGATGCTGGTGATTTTCGCAAACATTCCTTGCTAAGAAGTCAAGATAATGCTTGTGGACTGCCTAACCTTTTCAGTAGTTTGTTTACGAGACACTAGAATATCAAAATATTAGTTCGTACTAATATCAGCTTATTGTAAGTAACATCCCTCATACCATGGACACAGCATAAGTGAAATAACATCCATTCAGCTTAGAAAACTTTGTGGATGGCCATCTGCATTCATTTAGGCTTCCGTTTAGTCTAAAGAGATAATGGATAATTTCCAGGGAGTCTATTGTGAAACAAGTGTTGGATAATCCCGAACTACACCTCTCCTGAAACACCAAGGCTTGAGTCCAGTCACAAAGGACAACTGGAAACAGTAGGTGAATAAACAGAGAGCCCTTTCACATACAGCACCTTATATTCCCAAATGGTCACCCATCTAGTACTGGCCAAGGTGAACGTCACCTTAATGATCTAATGGGGATCTGTGAATGAACATGATTATATTGTTCATTGCACATTAATAAAAGATCTGAAAGTAACGAGTATTTTTAGTAATGAAGTTTGAAATTAAATCAAAGAATAAATAAATCAAAAGGTACGGATAGTGTTGATCTATTTTGAAGTTCTGGATAAGAGAAAGAACTCAAAAGAAAAAAAAAAGCCATTCTCATCAGACATGGAATCCAAGAAATACAGATTAAATGAATGGAATCTAACAAAAGACTTCCACTTTCATTTGATTACAAAAAAAAAAAAAAAAAAAAAAAAAAAACGAGAAGAGATATTTTTATTGGTATTCATATCAAAGAACTTTAGAGTTAGGAGAGCACTGACCCACCTCTTTTAATTGGGACAGAGCTCTCCCTTACCCACGGATATGGACATCTTTATCAATAATTTAGAAATTATTTTGAGTATAACTAGACCCCCCATGACTTGCATTTGATATGCATCTTCTTATTTTGTTTATCTCATACATACTTGATGGCGTCACCCACTAAAACATAGAAAGATTCTTTATGACATCATAAATGATGAAATAGAAAAAAAGCTGACATCATCCATCAAAACAGATGGCCCACTTCGTCAATCTTGTTAATCTTTCCTAGGCATGCTCCCAAATAGTAGCCCCTTACATCAAGTGGCGATATGCCTTGTTAGAGGTGAATGGAAGTAAAAAAAAAAAAATTCATTGTATATTTTTCATACATGTCGAGAAAAATGCTGTTCCTGCTTTCCTAACAGCATTAGATCGAATCAGTGATAAAACGCATGTAAAAAATTTTCTTCTCTTCTCTCCGTTCACTATGGCATGGCAGTAAAATAGAAGAGTAGACTGGGCAACCGACTTAGAAAAAGGACAACTTGCTATTAAAAAAAAAATTACCTATGTATGTTAATTGTAATTTGTGACGAGTAAATGGGTGTTAGGAAATGTGGCAACTTGTGCAATTGCTTGTTTTCTCAAACATTCCTTGCTAAGAAGTCAAGATCATGTTCGTGGACGGTGTAACACTTTCTAGCATTTTGTTTACCAGACTCACCAATATTCGCACTAAGGAAATATCAGTTTACTCTCACATTTTTTCCCCCATGCAATGGAAAATATACATCAGTTCAGGAAATAAACAGTCTTGTGCACGATTATCAGCGTTGATTACAAATTAATGGACGGCGTGAAGCCTCCCCCCCTCCTCCTCCCTTTCAATACAAATAAGTGGATAAGAAAGCAGTTGGAAAACTACAGCCACAGATAATTCCATGGAAAAGTGATCCGGGGGGGGGGGAGAAAAAAAAAGTAAAAAAATGGATCAAAAAAAAAAAGAAAGAAAGAAAAAAGAATGATCAAAGTTCAGGAATTATAATATTAAAAGATGACAACAAAAACACACCTGATACTTAAACGAATATGTGACCTCATAATATGACCTATGGTACATGAATACATGACTTTATAATACGTCTATGGAAACAAATATGTAGCATAACAATATGACCTTTGTTAACCAATATATCCTCATAATCGTACCTAGGAAAATCAACATGTGGCCTATGATAACCAGTACATAGCCTCATAATATGAATTATAGTAACCACAACACGGCCCTATAATAAAACATATAATAACTAATATATGGCTTCATAATACAATGTTTCATAACTAAGACATGTCCTCATAATACAAATTATATTAACCAACACATGTCCTTATAATACAAATTATAGCAACCAACACATGTCCTCATAATACAAATTATATTAACCAACACATGTCCTCATAATACAAATTATAGCAACCAACACATGTCCTCATAATACAAATTATAGCAACCAACACATGTCCTCATAATACAAATTATAGCAACCAACACATGTCTTTATAATACAAATTATAGCAACCAACACATGTCCTTATAATACAAATTATAGCAACCAACACATGTCCTTATAATACAAATTATAGCAACCAACACATGGCCCCATAACGCAGTCTATGGTAACCAACACATGGCCCCATAATGTGGTCCTATAATACAACGTATAGGGTTATATGTTGGTTACCATAATGGTAATCAAAAATGCTAACATAAAACATTGAAGGTAAATAGTGTTAACGTTGGTGATGGGCCGCTGGGTTTGATCGACTTTTATGCAAGATGCATTGAATTCACTGGATAGAGACAGGTTAATTTATCTGAGGTGAATGCCGAATCAAGACAATAGATGATCATATAAATAAAAATGCGAGGATTATTTGCAAATGGATCCGTTTGCACAAACGTTTATTTGTGTTGCTGGTCATTGTTATCAGCATTCATTTTATCATTGAACGTAATTATGTGTATCTGCTGATAAAAATATATTCTTATTAGTTTCATTCAACAGCTGGAAAGGGAGGTGAATGTTTAAGCAATAAAGACGTCTTGCCTTATCGTGAAAAAAATATGTTGCTTCTCGCAAGAAAATATCTGGTATCGTTTATTTATTTATTTATTTTTTTTTTTTTAATTTGTGCAAATCTACACGATTTTTTTTTTTTATCAGGTCGATATGATTTTGATTACGTTTGCAGGATTTAGTTGTTTGTGTTTTTCTATCTTTTTGAAAGTTGGAAGTGCGTCCACCATCATTGTAGATGGTCAGTTAAAATAAATGAAGCAAAAGGCCAGTGGACATCAAAGATCGCCATTAAAAAGATTTATTTTGCAGAGTTCAACGACTGCTGACTTCATGCTAGAAACGGTTAAATTAAATGTTATTCTGATATAAAGAATAAAGATTGTTATGTAATAAATAATACCTTCTTTTTTTTTAATGGGGCTAAACAGAAAAAGTTGGTTGTCTTGCTGAATGGCATATCAACCCTTTCTGAGTGATTTAATACCAAATCCGATAAATTTGAAACGAGTTTTTATGCTTCAAGTTCTTTTAAATCTTCAAATATTTATTTGTGATGTTTGGTTTGATTGTTTTGTTTTACGGCATGTCAACCCCTTTCCGGATTATTGTCAAATCCAGTAATTTTGGAAAAGTTCTTATGCTTCAGGTTCTTTATATATATTCAAATATTTATTCATACTATTTGGTTTGGTTGTTTTGTAGAGGAAAATTGTTTTTGCTTTTGGCTTTTAGAATATGATTGAGTTTTGAAAGGCAAAGGGGGGGGGAACAACATAAATACTTGGTAGATTTTAAATCAGGATTGGTTGGTTGGTTGTTTTTGTTTTACGGCATATCAACCCTTTTCGGGTTCTTTAATGCCGAATCCAAAGATTTTGAAGAAAACATTTTTAATAGAATATATTTGTTGTTTCCAAGTCATTTTCTATTCAACCCATAGTTGGGACCCTAACAGGTACTACCACTCCGGATCAGAGTGGACCTGGGAGCAATGGTAATTAAAGGGTGGCTCCACACTCCCCAAAGCCCACAAGCTGGGGCCTCACCACTGGATATAGTTTAAGGTCATATCCAGGACCCCCATTGAGGGACTTTTACCCTCTGCAGGGGGGCAGTCGGTGTATTCTAATGTCCCATCGACAGGGCCTTTAAACCAGGAAGCCGATATCTTCAGACAGCCTGATCTGGTAGCACCAGTTAAACAGTAAAAAAACTAAAGAGAGGCAATAATAAACTTCACAAAATGTACAAAACCATGTTCCATAGCAAGCGCCATACAGTGAAATGGAAGAGAACCAACCTGTGTAATCCTCTTCTTTGAATGATAAAAAAAAAACAAGTGAAGCAGGCATGGTCCCCCCGTGAGTGAACAGTGAACGAGGCATTAAAAAAAAATGGCTAAGTTCAGCAAGCCCCAAAAGTCCCCAGGGACGTCAAATCCTGGTGAAAATGAACAAACGGTGCAGAAAAATGCAAAAAAAAAATAAATAAATAACTAAATCCATCATTTGCCCCCCCCCTCTTCCATTTAGCCCCAAAAGTCCCCAAGGCCTTAACATATTTAAATTTGAGTTCAGCACCATGTAAAACTGCTAAATAGACATACACAGAAGATTTTAGACATATATGGTAAAATAGTCCCAAAAAATGGAATGTTTTTATTAGCCCTAAGAGCCCTTGAGGCACACCCAAGAGTTATCATGAAGTATAGACAAACAAAATTATATAGAAATCCGTTAGTTACAGCTTTTCAGAAAGTTTTATAAAAATCCAAAGCGTCAATTGTTTTTTAATAAGCACAAAAGTGTCGATTTTAGCCATTTTAACCCAAAAGGCACCCCAAAGGGAGGGCAACTGGAGTTTTCCCGAAAAATCCTGTTACTTTGTTAATTCTGTTACTTTTTTACTCATATCATGTTTAATGTTTGTGCAAAATTTCAAAAATTTCCAAGGCGTAGTATTGAAAAAAAAGTGCAGACAGACGAATGGACAAGAGTGAATTTACAGGTCCTCCACCCTCCTTTTGTTGGGGGACCAAAACAAAAAAAAAA
This sequence comes from Euprymna scolopes, assembly GCF_053919585.1. NCBI lineage: Eukaryota > Metazoa > Mollusca > Cephalopoda > Sepiida > Sepiolidae > Euprymna > Euprymna scolopes. The sequence goes on along the minus strand of NC_136489.1, from coordinate 113,063,616 downwards.
AAAAAAAAAAAAAAAAAACAACAACCAACTCAACTGTTCAATGGGAAAATACTTCCATACTCAAGCTTTGAAAAACTAGTCCAATAAATTGTATTCATTCACCAAGTCATTCTATTAGTCAATAGACCAATTACTCAGCATTTGCTTTTCTATTTGCATCAAGAGAAAATAATGCATCCAAAACATCTGAGTTACACAAACCCATCTTGGGGACAAGTATACCAGCTAATATCTTATATACTAAGTTATGAAAATATATTTATGGTAATTAAGCTACACAGAGGTTTCCACGTTTCATTCCCATAGGGAATAGTCAGGATAAAACACAAAAGCCTCTGTGTAGCTCAGTTGCCATAAATATATTTTCATGACTTACTACCTAGCTCTACTCATGTATTCAGCACTTTTGATGTAAATACTGAAAATCGATACATAAAATATTATGTCCTAGGATGGAGTACTGTTGCCACATCTGGGCAGGAGCTATGCAGAGCGCCTATCCTGAGTTCAAATCAATCTTAAAAACCTGGTAGGTGATGTCCTTTTCTCTTCTCTGTAACCTATTCTCACAGAAGAGACGTTGTTAGCATGTCTCTGCTCTACCGTTATTTTCATGGCAAGTGCTCGTCTGAGCTCCACTCTATGGTCTTCCCTTTGCCAAACTTTTACAAAAAACCTTCATCTAGTTTAAATCACTATCAACTATTTCCTCTACAATCTAACTGTGCCTAAACCTAAACGTGGATTCCATAAACAAAGTTTCTTTCGTAAAACTGCCTGTCTGTAGAACTTTCTTCCGCTGGCCTGCTTTCCAGCTTACCACAATATGGTCATCTTAAAGTCTAATGCAAACAAGTTTTGCTGAGCCGTCCCCTTAAATAATCAAATAATACCAAATTCCACAACTAACGATTACTATGCTATTGCCCCGATGACTATTGTATACTTATTAACCCTTATCCTTGAGTGAACTTCGGGCCTTGATAAGTGATGACTCCCAAGAAAAAAAAAAATTATATGGATGAATGAAATAATAATATCTTAAATATAGAGATTAAGAAGCAATTTAAGCTCTGCATCGATGACTGAATCTCTGACCCTTGCTGTTCGTCTTTCTCCAGCATCATCTAAGATGATCTGGGTATAGATCTGGGCACTTGAAGAGAATGCTTACCACAAGGTCCCTCTCATTCTAAGCCTTTTTGGTTGGTACAAATGTGCTAGTAATCAAGTGAAGTCCTGGTGGCTATAACCAAAGGTGACATAGCAGCACTATCAAGTCCACAAGTAGTTGATCTTTGACTATGGAATCTGGATTGATTAACCATATCGTATGGCTAAACTCATGGTCGATGAAAGTGGGCTGCAATGCTCAGAGACTCTGCGCTAGTTCTACCTGACCATGGTGATATCCGATATAAGTACAAATTTCTAATATATAAAGTTTTAGTTCCTGTTTAATCAGAAATGCCTCCTTGCATAGGTATTCAGAAACTGAATTATTGTGTTGTACTCTTAAAATCAGATATAATTTAAGCTTACAAATCAAACATTACTTTTGACTAGTCAATTTTCATTTGTTATTGTGGTACCATGTTATTTAGGAATATAATAACGTACTTCATTACAATTTATTTGAAAAATTACTTAGTCCGGCCCGGTAATAAAAATTAAATAATAAAATTTAAATAAAAATTAGCTTACATCAATAATTATCATTTATATGCTAGAATGGTTGCTTGTCCATGAGTAAACAAGCAACCAATCAGAAACCAGAGAATGGACATCCCCATCTAAACAACACTCAAACTTTCTGGCTTCTGATCTCTATTTAGTTCTAGCTCAGTTGGTCAAACAACTGAGTCCTGGTTACTAAATTCAATAAATTCTTCTTGGCCCGACCAGACAATTGGTAATATTAAGCATCTTTAAATAATCACTTAAAAATAAAAATCAGTAAAGGGGTGTATTTTGGATTTTAAAATATAATAAGAGCCGTCTCCCTTACAACTAAAATGTTATTTCTTTTTCTGTATAAGTTTACAAATGTGTAAACAAATAAAAATTAAAAACTAAAATGATTTCAGTACACTCCAAGCAACACCGGATAGATAGAACAAGTATAATTTTTTTATTATTTTTTTTTTTTTTTTTTTTAATCTTGCCTTGTCATCTCTAGAAGAAATAGTTCTGGTTGTTTTTCTTTTAAATAAATTTTATCATGAAAAAAAAAAAAAAAATTAAGGAGTAATTAAAATTCACACTTAACTTTTAAATTATCAAAGAGTATCTGAAGGGCAGATATTATAACCAGAGTTGTGGAGTTAGAAGACTAGGATTCAAAAAATTCTGACTCCTTTTTATAATTTCCTCTATTCAGACTATCTTAATTCTTTGGGGATCAAAAGTCTGACTTGGATGCCTCGTATTCTCATGATTGCAGGTCTACAACCTTGATTTTAACAAAAGATCTGGTTGCCAATTTAAAAGACAGAACTTCAATAAGTTGTTGAAAAAAGTAGTTTTATATAGAAAAGGCATTTGCTTATATATATATATGTGTGTGTGTGTGTGTGTGTGTGTGTGTGTGTGTGTGTGTGCGTGCGTGCGTGTATGTTACAGAAGATCAAGAAAACATTGGTACCAACGGTTTCAAATCAAAAACAAACGGGGACAAATCTCTGGTCGCCTATGTCAGACTCTTTTCAAACTCTGTTTATATCTGTCTCTCTGAAAATAGTATCCAGAGATTGCCCTCCAACCCCTACCCTGCCCTTTTGTCTTAAATTTGAAATCAACAATACCAATGTTTTTTTGATCTTTATATTTGATGCCTCCGTTCAATCTCGAAAGACAAAGAATACCCCCCTGTAGGGGCAGCTGCGCATGTAATTGTGAGGCACGGGTTGCGCAATCCCCAAGCATACTGCTCCTGAATCAGCACTGTTTGGGTCCGGTTGCAATGAGAAGTCTAGGACGACTGGAAACAATGCCGAGATAAGCGAATAGTACATACAGCACCTTGAAGACTTATGACGAAGTAAAGACAAACAAAAATATATAGAAATCGGTTACAACTTTTCAGAAAGTTTTATAAAAATTCAAGGCATCAATTCTTTTTAATAAGCACAAAAGTGTCAATTTTAGCCATTTTAACCCGAAAGGGAACCTTAAGGGAAGCAACAAGAGATTTCCCAAAAAATCCGTTCTGTTACTTTTTTTTTACTCATATCATGTTTAATGTTTATGCAAAATTTTTAAAAATTCCAAGGCGTAGTTATTGAGAAAAGTGTGGACAGACGAGCGGAAAAATGGACAAGGGTGAATTCACAGGTCCACCCTTCTTTTGTCAGGGGACCAAAAAAAAAAAAAAATATATAAAAGTTTAGTTTTTCTTAAATTTTACAATCTTCCTTTAAAAACTAATTCTTTCATAAAATCTAAGATAAAAAGAGAAAATTATGAGAAACAAATCGGAATGCAATGAGTTATTGAAATAATGAGCAAATATTTTAATATTTAAAAAGCTAATGCATCATTGGAATGGAAGCTTAACTGGAAATGATTATCATTACCCATATATATATATATATATATATATATATATATATATATATATATATATACATATATATACATACATATATATATATATATATATATATATATATATATATATATATATATATATATATGAGAGAGAGGTGACATAATGTATATAAGGAAATTAATTTTCAAGCATTTAGAAAGCATGTCACCATTAGTTTTAGCACAGCTATTAAAGCTACCAAGAACAATTTTTTTAAGCATAGCAACAATATACAACAAACGAAGGATATAACCATGGAATTTTCATGGGTCCCACTAGTTAATATTTAATGGATAAATACTTTCTAGGCATACACAGACATGACATTAATTTTCCGTGACTATGTTTGAAGGTCAGATAGAATTCCACTGCAGTCCAGCAGTCTGTAGTTTGGAGGGTCCCTAAGTAGGCCTGTGCCTTGAAATAATTGAAACAGTGCATTCACCCTGATATTACTTGTCTGCTTGTTTCATTGAACTAATATAAACCACTATTTTTACCCTAATTGTTATGTCATCCAGTTGTGTGATATTTCCATTTCATGTGTTATGTACTTTGGTTGTTAATTCAAGGCTTGCGCGTTAATTTCTAGTGAGCTGGAGAATGAATTCCACAGCAGGCTGTGGCCGAGGACGGCCGTCTCGTTTATTACTTTTAAATACAAACAAACGCATTTGATGACAATGACTTCTTTTTTTTTTTTTTTTTCTTTCTTTTTTTAACAATGACGGGAGAAAGAAAAGGTTCTTAGTCAGCAAATGTGTGTCAAAAGCGATCCAGACATCCAATGAGGTAACAAATGAGCGAATCTCATTCTTCGCTCTATAATAAAGACCAATGTGTGTTTGTGGTTATATAAATCTCCATCTCGTCATTCAAATGTTAGGGAATAAAAACTGTCAGGCGAAACCATTTCAAATATATTTCGAAGGGAGAACACGAATAGTAATACGGTTGTTTGGTTTTACGGCATATCAACCCTTTTCAAATTATTTAGTGGATAATGCAGTAATTATGGAAAATGTGCTTCAAGATCTTTTAACTTTATTAAATATTTATTCATTGTGTTTAGTTTGGTTGTTTTGTTTTGCGGCACATCAACCCTTTTGAGTGCAATCATTTTGGTCACAGTTTTTATGCTCCAATCCACTTAGATTACTAGATGATACTGTATGAAAATAGTGGCTTCCTGGCCTCAAATGCATCAAACATTGATGTTTTTTTTTCTTTTCCTTTTGCAAAACTCAATCATGTTCTGCAAAATTAAAAACGAAAATAATTTTCCTCCACAAAACAAAAACCAAACTCCATAAATAAATATTTGAACATATAAAGAATTCAAAGCATAAACATTTTTTCAACCTGAGAAGAGTTGATATGATGATGTAAAACTAAACTTTCTATACCGATTTATACGTTTCTTTTTTGTTTTTTTGTTTTTTAACTTTCCAGTTTAAATGAAAGAAAGAAAACGTTTCAAACTTCACGATCGGGACGTTAGTTTATACCAATATGAATATTAGTAAGAACACTAGTGAAGCATAATCCCCCCTCTCCTCAGTCATTTTTTTTTTTTTTTTTTTTTGACGGAGGATGTACCTTTTTAGAAAAAAAGAAAAGAAGAAAAATTTGCATTGTTCTCGTAATCAACCAATAGATGGACATTTTCCATCACCCGACACCCACACTTTTCCCGCTTTTCTAATAAGCATTATGAGCTTTTGTTTTTAATTGATCAGTTTTGAGGGAGGTCAAGGGGGGGTAAAAGTGTTTGGCTTGTTAATTTTATGGTAAATAAACGCTTCCATGGGTTATTGAACGCTGAAACACACTGCCCATTAAATAATTAAACTATTATTTTACCAGAGTTGTTTTCCTCGGACAATCGTAAACAATTCTATCTTGCAATACGATTTCCTCAAGATATTACAAGCGAGTCATTCTTGCGAAAAGCCATCATTGTGCACAATTCATTCCAGACAGCCATCTAGCCATGATATCGTACGATTTGAGTGAGTCAAGTACTTTCCATATGAATAAAGACGCAATAAAGACCAGCAATAGTGTATAGATTTTATGGGTGAGGGCGGGGGTATTTCAGATATATTATTTAACTTCTTGCGAGCAGATTAGACATAAAGGGTGGCTTTGATGAGATACCACACTAGGATATTGAGGTGGAGCTCATATAGAAGATAAAAAAATAAAAGAACGACAATATTAAAATATATACAAATGCATAAAGATTTAATCAATATGGAGATTACATCAATATTGAATAAACGATTAAATCTACATGCATTAGAATATATTTTTTATATTGTCGTTCTTTTATTTTTTATCTTATATATATATATATATATATATATATATATATATATATATATATATCCCCGAAACAGTGTTTCATGGTAAACAACTGATGATCCCTTGAAAAATAAATTATTGGTATTATAGTATATTAAATGACTTACTGACTAGATGGTTTTCTAACGAATGATAAAAAATATTTTTTTGTATAGTTTTAAAGGTTAAAAACTTCCAAGACTAATATATATATATATATATATATATATATATATATATATATATATATATATATATATATAATGAGGATAACGTACACTATATATAAAATGAAATGTTGTGGAGATAGAATGTGTATACAAACAAACCCCCACCCCCCTCCGATCTACAAAAAAGCAGTTACATTGACATTGAAAAAATTAAATTGAAATGAAACTGTGGCACAAACCCTAATGTGGGTTTAACCGGCTTCCATAAAAAGGAGGCAGTTTCATGGGAATATGAAATTTACAAGTGGTCCTTAGACGCATATATATCCCCTTTAGATATAGATGACAGCATTAGGTTTTTGCAGTTCTTGCAGTGAGGTGTCAATGTCCTATATACAGCGCCTAATATTCCCAAATTGGCCACCCATCTGGTACTGATCCAGCTTAACATTGCTTAACTTTGGTGGTCTAGCGAGAACTTGTGTGTCAACATGATTGACATATATGATATTGACATTACCCGGTAGGAAATGCCTTGGAGGGTGGAATTTCTTCATTCTTCACTCCAACAGCAAAAATGTCATTGTTGAGCCAATTTGCATCCGAATTCTGCAAGGAATATTTCAATGCTATATCTGAGATTAATCACAGGATCAGTGATCAGTTATTGATGAATAATTTAGAGAAACTAGGTTCTAGACAGCCTCAGAAAAGAGTACGTTTGTTGATCTGAACAAAACTGGTAAAGCTCTCGTTTTTGATGGTTTATTTTGATTTGGTTATCATTTTGTCTATTTGTCTTTTGTTTTATACACATATCTGCACAACATTTCATTTTATATGTATATGTACGTTATCATCATTATATAAGTATATATATATATATATATATATATAAAGATAAAAATAAAAGAACGACAATATAAAAATATATTCTAATGCATGTAGATTTAATCGTTTATTCAATATTGATGTAATCTCCATATTGATTAAATCTTTATGCATTTATATATTTTTTAATATTGTCGTTCTTTTATTTTTTATCTTCTATATAAACTCCACCTCAATTGGTTGAGCTTTGCATTATCCCAACAAGTCTCCGCTTAAAGTTAAAGAATTTCTCTAATTCTTTTAACTCTCCCCATGTGTGTGTATATGTGTAATGCAATTATGTTATCAAAGCGTGTATCTTTGACTTTATATATTTAATTGCTCCTCTTAACAGTACTGAGCTTTTTCGATCTTGATAAATTTTTGTCAAAGATGAATAATAAAAGTTACATATAATTTTATCGTAACATCAGAATAGTAAGTAAAAGAGAAGGAAGAAAAAAAAGCAACCTCTTTATGCTATGGCATTTTAAAGCTACATGACTATGGCATTTCGAAACTAAATGCTTCTCATCAGAAGAGGAGAAAGTTCAGAATTATACAAAATATTTCCAATCTAAATGCTATTAAGCCAGTTTCTATCTATATTTTACAGTTTGTATAATTCTGTCCTTCCTCCTCTTCTGATGAGAAGCATTTAGCTTCGAAATGCCATGACCTAAAGAGGTTTCTTTCTTCTTTTTCATTTACTTTTTTTATTGTTCTGGTGCTGTAATAGTTATATGTGACTTATTTATCTTTTACTTATATTTTATTTGTAATCGTTTATTTTTCCTCCTCCCCATTCTCTCTCTCTCTCAATTATTTAGATCATAACTCCTCCTCTTGTTATTATTCACTCTTTAGGTTATTCGTCCTTTCTCCCAACAATTAAAATATTCATGCATAATCATGTATAGATGAAATGTGTGCACGGTGACAAGCAAGCAAGATAACAGCATAATCAGATCTTTACTACTATATAGATTTATCAGATCTAATTTGTTATAAAGCTTTAAGTCATCATCAAATCTAATCGACACTACTAATACAACAATCAAACCATATTAATCAATATATCTATTTTTCTTTTGTGTTGGTTCCAAGCTACTGCAGGGTCGTAAATAATAGACTTTTGTTTCCACTAGGCACAATCACAGGTTTCGTCCGGGTGAAGGGCAGGTTGACAAAGACCATTGTGTAGGGCAGTTGTCGACCATCATCACATGTGCGAACCATTTCATGCACCAATCCCTTATCTTAAGATCGATCGGAACCATGCCATAGTGCTTTCGAATGTGGTAATTACAGATGTAGTCAAGCGGGGTAATTTAAAAGATTCAGCAGAGCATTTTGAATTCCGTAATGGTGAATCTTTGTTCTACTTGCCTCGTTGCCTCTAAGCTGTACAAAGCAACAGGTTTTCACAAGATCTTTGACTTCAAACACTTATTGATATTGTGGTCAGAGGAGATGCTGGTGGTAATGCACCTTTTGAGCCAAGTCGCAACTGATGCATGCAATGACTTTGCTGAGGATATGGCTGTCATCGCCAAGTGTTTAACTGAGATACTTAAAGGTGTGCGTTCACGGGAGATCCTGTCTGTTGACTTAGATGATGCCGTGTTCATCTTTATTTGTGAGTAAATACTCTGTTTTCTTGATCTTTAGCCGAAAACCAAATTGTGCCAACCACTCCTTCCAGAACTGGACTTGTTGCAGATTGAATTATGGAGGCATGCAGGACATCATCCACGTACAAGAATGCAGGTTCTTGGTGATGGCATCAATAATATATGAAAATTACAGGGAATATTTTCATTCCAATAACCCATGAATAGGCGAATGGCTCGTGTCTGCCAATCAGAATGTGAGGAACAAGTATGGGGAGACGTTAGTATTTTTAGTATAGAAGAACGGAAGGTAAATGCTATGTGAAACTGCGAGTAGATCAGTTACATAGGAAGGGGTCTAAATTTAAGTCCCCTATGAGTATAAATATGCGGTATAAGTGTGTGATGGTGGGAGTACTTGGCGAACAGGGGGGGGGAACTTGTTCCTCTGTAGGTTATGACGATGATGATGTCGCTCCTAGGATTAAATCTAATGTTTTAATATTACAAATTAATGTGTCTAAAATATTGTTCTATAGTTAAATAACATAATGGCTAATAGTGTAAACATAATAAATTTGTATATGCTATCTGTTGTTGTAAACCTATGCTATTTTGGTCCAGAGGGAAAAAACTGCGCCTCTTTTATTATATATAGGGATAATATATTCCATTTTCAAATATAATAAGCATAAGTTGATAGTAAAGCATATTTAGAGAAGACCATAAAAACTACACATTCTCATTGGTTCTTTATCGTAATGATGCTCAGATCAATGAGTTGTCCAATTCAGAACAGTCTCGTAAGTTCAACGAGTGCACAAGGTCAAAATTAAAGTCCAACTTTGAGTAAGAAATACATAGAATAGGTTGCGATCAAATCAGATACTCAAAAATGGAGAGTAAAAAGTTTTACTTTTGGCAGCGTCATAATTTTCACTTCCCTCTATTTTAACATTTAAATCCTCACATTCCATGAGTGACGTTTCTGACAAAGTAGGAAGAACGGCTGTTGTTTCAGGTAGGTTATGTGTAAAGATTTTAAACCTTCTCATAGTATTCATCATCATTCAACTGTCAATTCATCCATCTTATTAAACCTTATCCTCAAGTGCTTTTTTTTAGCCTCAATAACATTAGCAAACAAAAATTAAGGAAGGAAAAAAAAAAAAAGGAAAAATAATTTCCATATCTTACAGAATATACAAGGTCAAATTTAAGGTCCAAATTAGAAGAAATAAATAGGTTTTATCAACTCAAATACTTAAAAATCTATATATGTAAGAATAGTCATATAGCGCAACGGATAATGGCTTTGATATCAATCAGTTCTAAGTGACAATCTTTTTTGGGGGGAGGGGGGGGCTGATGATTCAATCCTTACCACAAGCAATAATAACTAAGAACTAAAAAAAAAAATAACTTAATATTTCTATCTATGGCTGAAGGAACGAGAACAATCTACCCCATGGATTAAATAATATGTTTAATTCAAAATTCCATTGGGAGTTCCACTTTGCAAGAGCTTACCACCTGTTGAGCACATTACTGCAGAACTGATTTTCTGTTGATTACAATTTAATCAAACTTTGTTCATTGCCTTGATCAATTTTAGTATTCCTACAGTATTCCTCGTATTTCGGCTGATAATAATCCCATCTTATTAATCTTTACCATCTTGGCCCTGATAAATAGTGAACCAATAGTAAAAAAAAAAAAAAAAAAAGTTTAACAAGACACACCTGAAGATGACCAAAGGTTACATTGACCGAAACATTGTGAGAATAACATCTAAGATGAGAACAATATTAGAGTTCTGAATTTTTTTTAGGTGAGGATTGATTGTTCATATTATTTGGATTCTTCCAATTACTGTTCTCATCTTGAGTGTCCTTTTCACAGTGTTGCGGTGGATGTAACCTCTGACCTTCTTCTGATGTATCTTGTCGAACTCACGAATTTGCACAAAATTTCAAACGGAATTCCTCATTTAATCCACAGAAGTAGGATGCTCTCATTTCATCAGCTATGACGGAGTAAAAATCTCAAGTAATTTGCAACCGTATTTTTGGATTTTCGCCTGTACTGATGCTTTGAACCTTCAACCTCTAGAAGAGTGTAACTTTTAGAACTGAATTCTACGAAATATTCTATCCACTGCGACACGGGTCCTCGTTTGAAATTCTGTGCAGATTCCTGAGTTCGACAAGATACACCTAGAGAAGGTCGGAGATTATATCGACCGAAACGTTGTGCAAATAACACTCGAGAAGAGAACAAAAATTCGAAGAATCCAAATAATATGGATGAAAACAGCAGCAAAAAAAATCCAAACCTGCACCTAAAGAAGGTCAGAAGTTACATCGGCTGATACTTTGCAAATGCAACAATCAAGCCGAGACTAGTAATCTAAAGGATAAACGAATTGTCAGTTAACAGGTGCTTTTCTGTAGTACGAGACACCGGATGGATATAAGTGAACTGACAAAAACTGATGGATAGTTTGATGACAATATACATCAACAACATCACAAACGGTTTCCAGTTTCAAGCTCGTGATTGGTTGGCCTGAAATCTCATCTATCGGAATTGTAAATTGCACGAGTGATTGATTATTTTTAATACAAATCTTTCCCTCTCTAACTATATCTCTGTATATAACATAAAAAATTAAAAAAAAAAAGATGCGCTGAGTTTTATGCAGTTACCATGGTTGTGGACGCGATTTCAGACGATCTAATCTCAGAGGATGGAGTGGAGAAACCATGGTAACGGTGTAATACAAAACTTATTTCTTTATGTAATAAGACATCAAATCAAAATTTGGAACAGGCCAAAAAAAAAGTTGAGTCTCACAACTTATCTCTCTCATATATAAGTTATAAAAATATATATGGCAATTAAGCTACACAGAATATTCGGCATTTCATTCTCGTGACAATTTGTCAGGCTTGTATGAAGACTTGTGGTTACCGCGTTTTTATATACGCACATATTTAATAACGTGTGTATATAAAAACGCGTGGTAACCACAATTCTTCACATAAGCCTGACGAATTCTCACGAGAAAGAAATGTGGAATATTCTGTGTAACTTAATTGTCATATATATTTTTATAACTTAATACCTAGCTCTACCTATGTATTGAGCAATGTTGAAGTAAATACTGAAAATTTATGCATAAAATTATATCTTCATTCATATATATATATATATATATATATATATATATATATATATATATATATATATATATATATATATATATATTTATCTATTTCAATGGAGAACCATGAATTTAACAGCTGTCTTGTTTTTAAATCTCTGAAACAGCTCCTCCATGGCTAACAACTGAATATCTCCTTATCCATTTTAATAATTGAAGTTAAAGTTTCTTGAGGTGTTTTTTGTTATTTTCTCCATTATGTAGTTGAATACCCTTTTGTAATTAATTATCAAACGGTAAGCCTCATGCAAGTGTGAAGTCTGCGATATGTTGAATTGAGTTACTATACTAAGGAATTTGAAGTGCATTTAAAAAATTATCGTAAATTAAAAAAAAAACTAATCATATATATATTTGATGGGACGATTCCAATATTTTTCTTGATCCCGATACAATTACCAATTCTGTACTAAATTCCCGATTCCAATACAATTACTGATTCCACTTCTTTATAAATCTCTAAATATTTAACTATAAAAGTGTCATTTTGCCCCGATTGCTGTAAAAACACAACTTAAATGTCCCTACATTTTCTCAAACGTAAAAACACTTGTGAGGGGATGGTCCAGAGATTTTAGTCTTACTGGAAGTTGAAATCAATAAATATTTATTTTATTAGTAGTACAAGCAATGGAGGAGGTTTCTTAAACCAAAATCAAATAAAAAAAAAACAAAAACATAATTTAAGGAATCGCTTTTCGCATCAGAAAATAGGCTCAAATTTTTTCAGTTCCGATACTGATACACCAAAACGTTCTGATTTTTCTGATTTCCATTCGCTTAGCAGTCTTTTTAATTTCGCCAGGCATGTTATATAGAAAGTGCTTGAGAAGAATATCGCTGAACAACAACTTTCGGGCGCCATTTTATATAACATGCCCGCCGAAATTAAAATGACCGCTCGGCAAATGGAAATTTAAAACATTCCATACAAATTAATTTATGTTTCTATGCATATCATCAGACCATAAAAACAAATCTGCGTAAACTGTTTTATTTATAAAGCTCTATTTTGTATTGAGCACTTTGGAAAAATATATTTGCTTTTAGTACATTTTATCATTTATATTTGTACTATACTACACTCCATCTTTTTTGTTCTTAGTTAGTAGACCGATATCCTTCTAAGAGACAATTTTGATTGTTGTCTCAATCCCGATTGCCTCCCTTTAGGTAGAGTAAGGCACTTTTAGATTTATGACAAAAATTAAAAAAAATTTTTTTTTTTTTTTATACAGTGGTCACCACTTATCAAGGCCCGGAAGCCACTTAGGGATAAGAGTTATTGCAAGTACATTACGCTAGTGTGGAGATTTGATGAAGTGTTTACTTAAGGGGGCGGTTCATTAGGAATTTGTTAACGTTGGACTTGAACACATCCAAGTTGTAGTCAGGTGGGAAGCAGGCAGATGGAACAGAGTTCCACAGGCGTGCAGTTCTAAGAAAGACTTGCTGTAAAAACAACTTAAATGTGCCTATATTTTCTCAAACGTAAAAACACACTTGTGAGGGGATGGTCCAGAGATTTTAGTCTTACTGGAAGTTGAAATCAATAAATATTTTATTAGTAGTACAAGAAAGGCTAATGATTTCAAAACAGACACTATACTTTGCTAGGGTTGGAACGGCAGAATGATTTTTTTTTTTTTAGTTCCAAAGATCTAAACTGTGTGCGCATCGCATACATTCTGCAACATTTCTTACACTGTTTGGGTTTGTATTACTGTACACATAGATTCGAAAAAGTTGTCAAAAAACAAATATATAACAAATAAATGTTATCAAAGGCAAGATAAATTACTTTTCTACCAAACTGGATATAATTTTCGTGTCTTTATTCAATTTAACATGTTTATTCAGCTAAAAAAGCACACAGTGTTTACCGATGTATTGGAAAATTCAAAATGGCGGCCGACTCTCTCTTTAATACGGTAAGTTCGGAAAAGGGTGTTATAAATAATAAACTAGATAAAATACTATTAAAAAAACACCGAATATATGTCAAGTTATGTCACGGTAACATATATTGAGCAAATTCCTAACAGTATTTTTTCTAGTTTATTATTTATTACACCTTTTTCCGAACTTACCGTGTTAAAGAGAAAGTCGGCCGCCATTTTAAATTTTCCAATACATCGGTAAACACTGTATGCTTTTGGAGCTGAATAAACATGTTAAATTGAATAAAAACACGAAAATTATATCCAGTTTAGTAGAAAAGTAATTTATCTTGCCTTTGATAACATTTATTTGTTATATATTTGTTTTTTAACTACTTTTTCGAATCTATGTGTACAGTAATACAAACCCCACTGTTTTGCAAAGTACGAGAGGCCAACGATGGATGGCCAACCGACACTGCAAGACAACGACTTTATCGTTGCTGTTGGTTAGTCGTAGGATGCAATGTTTACTTCTTATCAATTGAAACAAGAAAGAGGCAGTAATGCAAAGACCACACTGATAATAAAAGCAACCGAGTATGCAGACTGGCTACCACGCCCCCATCCCCACACCATCTCTCCCCCTTTCCCGCCAATATTCGGAATGTTGGCATATGTAAAAAGTCAAGACTGTCTGGAATGCGTGAGTATGTTGCAATAAGAACGTTGCAAATATTCTCATCAAAACAGGAAAACTATTTTTTTTTTTTCGTGGAAATTTTATGACGCATATAAAAGATGGTTAAAGGAGAAAGAATGGTTTTAACAGGAAACTTCCTCGTAAGTAAAAGGAACAAACAAACAAAAAAATAGTTGAAAGTTTTTTTTGCAACTCAAAGGAACAAGAAGATAAGGGGAGGTTAATGTGTTGGTGATGTAAAAAAAAAAAAAAAAAAAAAAAAGGAAATATCAAAGGGGAGTTAACAATACATATTTTAAAAGAAAAGAAAATTTGAAGTAAATACGAGATGACATATTTAAAATAAAAATAAAAAGAATCCAGTTTTGAGCAGATAAAAGGAAATGGAGAAAACAAAGAAAGTAAAAAGAAAAAAGTTTTCTAAAAGAAAAATAAGTAAAGGAATAAAGAAAAGAAAAAGTTTTACAAAGGAAAAAAAAATTTCAATGTGTAAACGAAAAGAAAAACAAAAAACAAAAAAGAATTTGAAAACGCAAAAAAAAAATAATAAAATAAAAAACAAAGAAAATAGAAAAGGAAATATGAAAAAGAAAAAAAAAACTAAACTAAAAGTTCGAAAAAAAAATAAGCAGAAAATACAGAAAATAAGAAAACAAATAAAAAATAAACTGAAAATGAAATATTTAGTTATGGTTTTTCATTATAACAATCTATTTCGGGTTATTTAATTCTAAATCAAAGTATTTGGTTAAAGCACTAGTAAGCAGCCAAATCCCGCCCCTTCACTCTTGCGGTCCCTAGATATCGGGAAGCCTTCTACTCTAATAGCTTATTCCCCCGAACTGCTAGACTTTGTAATTCCATCCCTGTTTCTTGCTTTTCTAACTGCACTGACATGCAGAATTCAACTTCCAACAATCCCTCATTAGACGTGATCCCAAGTAGTAGCCTCATACATCCAAGAGGCAATATGCCTTATTTGAGGTGAAAAAAAAAAAAAAAAAAAAAAAAAAAAACACAAACATCCCAAGCTTCAAATTGTTAATACATCCACTTAATTGATTCCTATTATAAACGTAGGTTTTTACATACAGTTTGTTCGCTGACGTATCTTTTGTAATCAGAGAGTGTTGTAAATGATAGATTCAATTTAACCCACAGATGGGAGCCTGACAGGTGTTAACGATCGGAGCCAGAATAGACCTGGGAGTAAAATTAACTACAGAGTAACTTCACACTCCCCAATTTGAGGCATAACCGAAGAAAGAAAAAAGATATGAAAAACAAGGGAGAAAAGACAAAAATACATAACAAAGAAAGAAAAGACGGAAATAAATATATAAAAAAAGAAAAGACGGAAATAAATTTAAAAAAGAAAAGAAAAGACGGAAAAAAAGAAAAGACGTAAATAAATAAAAAAAGAAAGAAAAGACGTAAATAAATAAAAAAGAAAGAAAAGACGTAAATAAATAAAAAAAGAAAGAAAAGACGTAAATAAATAAAAAAGAAAGAAAATACGGAAATAAATAAAAAAGAAAGAAAAGACAAATGAATTTTTTAAAAAAGCGGAAATAAATAAAAGAAAGAAAAGATGGAAAGAAATAAAAAAAGAAAACACGGAAATAAATAAAAAAAATAAGAAAGAAAACACGGAAATAAATAAAAAAGAAAGAAAAGACAGAAATAAATTTTTTAAAAAGGCGGAAATAAATAAAAGAAAGAAAAGATGGAAAGAAATAAAAAAGAAAGAAAACACGGAAATAAATAAATAAAAAAAGAAAACACGGAAATAAATAAAAAATAAGAAAGAAAACACGGAAATAAATAAAAAAGAAAGAAAAAGACGGAAATAAATAAAAAAAGAAAGAAATAGATAAAGGAAACGATGGAAATAGATAAAAAAAGAAAGAAAAGGCGGAAATAGATTAAAAAAAAAAGAGAGAAATAGATAAAGCAGAAAAGAATACATGAAAAAGAGACGGAATAGATAAAAAAGAAAAAGGATAAAATGAAAAGATAAAACTAAGAAAAAAAAAAAGCAAACATAAAATGAAAATAGACAATGGAGATTAGAATAGATAAAAACGAAAATAAAAAACCATAATATATGTATAAACTGAAAAAAGAAAAGACGGAAATAAACAGGAAAATAAAAGAAAGGGCGGAAATAGACATAAAAAGAAAAAACACTTTGAAAGTTGAACTTTGTTTTGACAGGTAAGAAAGGTAATTAAAGGAAATGCCAAGTTTATAAAGAGAAACAAAAAAAAATGGCATATGTGAATTATTAGAGTTGATTTGTAAAGAAATTGCAAAAACAACAGAAAACCTTTCTAACTCTAATAGAGGCCACATTGTTCATTAGAGCAAAAACAACAAAACTCGGTATTGTTGTTCTTGTTAGAAAAACCTAAATAGTTCGTTTTCGGTTTACTCAAAGAAACGTTTTGCCTTTGAATTTTGAAAATCTGAAAAGAAAACTAAAAAAGTACAGTATTTTGAAGAATTATGAAATCGCATTCTTTTTACGGTCCTAAGTAGATTAGCCCCCCCCCCCCCGGTTAACTCAACCTCATCAGATATGACTCGAATGTAACTAACTAATATATAATCTCCGTAAGGGGGACGTAAAAATGATGCAAGACTGTTCTGTTTAGGGAATTCATTTTATCTGTCCTATGGGGTACTTTCTTTTTTTTTTTTTTTTTTTTAATTTTTTTTTTTTAATTTATTTATCTCCCCCCACTCACCCAAACGCATCACTACTTATCAAGGCACATTTCTTTCAGGAGTTGAGGCAAGGTCTTTTTGGCCTGCGTTTGTTCTGCCACCTTGCATGACAACGAGACATGAGCCACAAACGCATCTGACTTGAAACGGCTTCAGCGTAAAGAGCCACGCCATGATCAGGTGCAAACTAGAATCCCTTCAACCATGCTCTATTGGAAGCTTGGTATTGGTAAGGTTTTAAATGCCTTAAGAGTAGTGCACCTCAGGTGATTTGACCATGTACAGCACGACACCTCCTGCATCAACTGCATAACATTTAAGGCACGTGTAAAAGACAAAGGAAATCCTGATTGGACCAAATGGAGAGCAGGTGACCAGTCAGAATCGAGAACACTTGTAGCACCTTAAATACTAAAACCTTATGCTGATGAAGACTGCTCAGCTTTGCCCGCGGTATGGATTAGAAAATCCTGTCCCCATTCACTGACCTCCTCACAAGAGCAAAATTAGATGCATGAATGATATTTTAGAGAGGATATCCAGCCCCCCTCCCCCCCCAAAAAAAAGGGAGGGCATCCTGTGTAGAAGAAAAATGAAAATTCACCCACTCAAAAAAAAATAAATAAATAAATAAAAATCTCTCTCCCTCTGACTGAGGACGAAACAGATACTACATTTGGATCCTACGTCGAAGGCCAAAGAACGTGTGTCCAACATCTTTCTTTTAAAACTTCCACCCCCTCACCAGTATGCTTCTAATTTGGAATTATTGTAAATATTTGTTTTGCTCCACCATAATTTTTGAAATGCTATAAAATAAAAAAAAAGTTAAGAAAAAAAAAAAAGAAAAGAAAAAAAAAAAACTCGCCAATATTTTAACGTTATTAATTAATTTTGAATTTTTTTAAATTATGGCAATCATTTTTGTACCAGAACCTGATCGGGATCATGTTGAATATGTTTTGCAAGTATATAATAAGTAACGTTTCAGATCAGCATGCACACACAACGTATGACTCATTTTTATATACATTAGCGATGGGACGATTTCAATATTTTTTCAGATTCTGATACAATTACAGATTCCAATTCTTATTCTAAAATCGCATAAAAAAGAATTTCATTTATTTTTAAGGGAAGCATCTTAGTATACACACATAATGCCAAAGCTTCTCGACTGTAGAATACTTTCATGGCCGTTGATTATGACACGGCCGCTTTCACGACTTCATAAGTATTAGGGGTGTACCAATTAATCGGCAGGTAATCGGTAATCGGCCAATTAATTACTTTTCTCTTCCCTATTAAATTTAAATCATTTAATCACTACCAAGTGACTCATCAGATAGCTTTGACACATTAACATAGTAACTGCTGATTTAATTTCATATTAAGTGTCTGGCCACTATTATGACTTTTTGTTTTTATTAAATAAAATAAGTTGTAATGTAGAAACATAAGTTTCTCCTTTCTCAGGACACAGCCTATTTCTCATAGGTTCATACACATTTAAAGTCTCTGTCTCTCTCTCTCTACAGAGTAAAATATTTTAAGCCAATTTACTTAGCAGTGGTAAGGTCTCCCGTGTCTTCTTCCACTACTGAAATGGACCATCACCTCATGCAAGTAGTGGTAAAGCTACAGAATGATCAAGTTCTTTTCTGCATTCAAGCATAAGGGATTTACTCCTTTTGAGTTTAGATTGCGATTCTTGTATTTTTGTTTTAGTTGCAGTCTCAGCTTCTACCTGTCCTAACTTTTGATTTGTTGCTGTAAGCTTATTTGAAGCTAATTCATCAAACAGGCTTGAAAGATATAGTTTTACTTTCGCTGTGATCTTCTTGATCCTCAACAGAGCTTAAAGTAGCGTATCCTGCTGATTCTGCTTCATTATCATCAGTAGAAAGTAGATGTAGAGTCCAATTCTTAATAGTGTTTTCCATGTCATTCTTTTAAAATTTAAATTTTAATCTTGCATCTAGGAAGAAAGTAGACACACACAAGTTTTTATCATTTAGATGGGATAAAAAATCTTTTTTTCAATTGATTCATTGGAATTGTTCAGCAATGGTAAGAATTCCACTAAAGTCAGAAAAATCAGAATTAAATTGGACAGCTTTTGAAAGAAATAACCTCAAAGCTAAAATTGTAGGTATCATCGTTGATATGGTTGAACTTCTATGACTTGCTTCTTTGGTGATTTCTTCAAAGGGACTCAGTAACTAGACAATTTTTTTTAACAACTCCCCATTGGTAAGTTGCTAAGTTGGGAATCTTAACGGTGTTCATTACAAGAACTTTTCGTTGTTCTAAATGTCTTTTTAGCGTATAATATGTAGAATTCCACAATATGGTCACATCTTGAATGAGTTTATGTTTTTGCAAATTAAGCTGGTCCTGTATTTCAGTTAATTTGCTAACAGAGATTGATTAAAGTGAGAGACAATATTTCTGTTAGTTGTAATGATTTTCTTAATAGCCTGTTGGGAAAATAATTAGTCATTTATTGAGAATTGCAATGTATGTATGAAGCATGATAGTGATTCTAAACCACATTCCCTGACACCAGCAACCATATTTGTTCCTGAATCCCACAAGACCAAGAAAACTTTGTTAAAGATTTTATATTAATCCAGAACATTGTGCAATTCTTCACTTATTCTTGCACCGGTGTGTGCACCAGGGAATGGAACAACTAAGCATAGCTCTGCACTGTTCAAAGTCATTGGAAAACCAATGATCTGTCAAATACTGAAAGGGTGTATTATTTGTAGCAGCTGTCCAAATGTCTGTAGTCAAAGAAATGCTGCTAGTTCCATCATTGTTTTTACTTTCGTAAATATATTGGGAATTATTTTTCACTGAACTACTTTTTTGATGGAATACTGTAATTTGGTCAAAGTTTTGAAATAAGCCTTTTAAATCCAATGTCAGATGTTACAAAAGATGGTTTTAAATCCAATGTCAGATGTTACAAAAGATGGTTTTAAATCCAATGTCAGATGTTACAAAAGATGGTTTTAAATCCAATGTCAGATGTTACAAAATATGGTTTTAAATCCAATGTCAGATGTTACAAAATATGGTTTTAAATCCAATGTCAGATGTTACAAAATATGGTTTTAAATCCAATGTCAGATGTTACAAAATATGGTTTTAAATCCAATGTCAGATGTTACAAAATATGGTTTTAAATCCAATGTCATATGTTACAAAATATGGTTTTAAATCCAATGTCATATGTTACAAAATATGGTTTTAAATCCAATGTCATATGTTACAAAATATGGTTTTAAATCCAATGTCATATGTTACAAAATATGGTTTTAAATCCAATGTCATGTTACAAAATATGGTTTTTTAAATCCAATGTCATATGTTACAAAATATGGTTCAATATAAACAGCAACCATTTCTCTTATCAGATAATGAATCTTTTGTGACCTGTGGTCATTAATATCTCAAATTTTCCTCTTGGCCAATATTGAGTCTGTATTAGTTTGGTGTTTTGTTGGAGGCTCGTAGTTGCTGACACTTGTTCCTGGAATGTCTGTCTCTGAATATTCATTGTGCTTCCTTTTCTTATCTGCAGCTGGATGAACATTTATAAGATGATGGAACATATTAGTCGCTGTAAAAGTTTTTGCTGACTTGCCAGCCCTTGATATCGTGGTTTGACAGCTGTATTATTATTCTTGGGATTGACATCAAAATACTTCCAGCAGAAATTGGTTGCCATAAAATGGTTGAAAGTTGTTGTCAATATTTAGTTAACTTTTTACATATTTAAATTACTTGTCCGATATTTAATTAATAATTTATCATCTCAATAAAATATACATTATCTAAACGAGAAAAATAAAATATATATGCAATAGTAGCACAAGTCCAAAAATGAGGAACAAGAGTATGACTGATGAAGAATGCTTTATTTTCGGTTTGCACATCGTCACAATTTACTGTACAATTCCTCAACATGAAAACTGAAAGATGAAGTAATAATTTTCTTTGACAGTGATTTAAATTAATGATGCTGGATTAAATGGAGCTGAGAGAGAACAGTTAACAAAATATGAAGGTCTTATCTATGGCATAAAAAGAAACTGGAATCCTAGGAAGATCTTTATCATTCCAGTAATTATAGGAGCAACCAGTCTCATGAGAGAATTTAAAAAAACTACTTAGCAAGTGCAAGAGAGTTACAAAGAATTGCGCTTAAAGGGACGATAAGAATCTTAAAAAAAATCTATCGGTTGGATTGTTGGTTGTTTTTGTTTTATGGCATATCAACTCCTTTCAGGTTATTTGATGCCAAATCCAGTGATTTTGAAGAAAACCTCTTAATAGAATATTTTTTTTTTTTCAAGTAAGTTTCTTTTTAACCCATATTTGGGACCCTAACAGGTAGTACCACTCTGGGTCAGAGTGGACCTGGGAGCAATGGTAATTAAAGGGTGGCTCCATGCTCCCCAAAGCCCGCAAACTGCGGCTTCACCATCGGATATAGTTTAAGGTCATATCCAGGATCCTCTCGGTTGGAATATATATATATATATATATATATATATATATATATATATATATATATATTACACAGCCTAACACCACAAGTGCATTTGAGAAGTTTTATTACCACACAAGCCGAAAGGCTCAACATATAAACTCAGCAGCAGGTTCTTTGATATGATGGGTGCGTTCGAAATGAATTTTTATGTTTAAAGCACAACTTTACAAAGATACTTGACTTTTTCGTTTTTAAACTTAAATGCAAGCCATTATCACTGCACAACCAGTAATGCTAGGCATATCACATAAATAGTAGGTTCTTTGATACGACAGGGGTGCATTCGAAATGGATCCTTCTATTCAGAGTATAATTGAAGCATGATACTTGACTTTTGTATTTTAAACTTTAATGCAAGTCATTATATATAAAAATAATTTTATAAAATCAACAGTAGGTTCTCTACAGTGCAATGTAGACTACAATATATTTTGAACTTAGTCCCTGTGAGAGGCATGTGAAGCTTCCTCCAAGTGCATCGCAATGGGTCCCCAATTAGAGCTGCCAATCAATCGATTTGATTGAAAAATGGGCTATTCCATTGCTTTTCATGGCAATAAAAATATGAGAGTGTGAAACATTCATTGATCATCATTGGGTAACGTCAGGTCACCCTGCTAGTATATATATATATTACAATAGAAAAATGCGAGCATGAAAAGTAATACGGTTAAGCTTAAACATGAAAAAGTAAAAGACCAGTTGTTAAAACTGGAAAAGGAAAAAATATTCTAGTAAAAAATATAAATTTATAACTTGCAGCATTCAAAATTTTTTTTTAATTCAATTTATAAGATTGTATAATCAATTCTTAATGCTGCAATATTTTAAGTTATAAATTTATTATATTTTTTTACTAGAATATCTTGTCCTTTTCTTTTCCAGTTTTAACAACTAGTCCTTTACTTTTTCATGTCTAAGCTTAACTATATTACTTTTCATGTTCGCATTTTTCTATTGTAATCCATGATTTTTCTAGGCTTCCAATAAACTCACTTTTTTTCACAATATAGCTGAGAAGGTCATCTATGAACTGTAATAATTCTTAAAACTTTAGTCAAAAAATGAGTGAGCGGTGAAGCTTTAAAGCAGTTCTAAATGACTAAAACTGCCACTTAAACATATATTCAAACACGGTAGTGTTTGAATGTATGTATATATATATATATATATATATATATATATATACCTCATTCAAACACTTTTTTTTTTATTTCTTATACATATATATATCATGTACAATGCTGCTTTTTGGCGGACACACATGTTTATGTAGTTAGTAACATGCAAGGATGGAAAAATATAAAATGCTCAACTAGAAAAATGAGATCAGATATATTTTTTTAAACTTCTCATGAAATCTAAAGATAGAAGTTGTTATGAAACTGAGTATACAATTTTATATTTATGACTTGCTATACAATAGATATAATCTTTTGTGTAATCAAATAGAAGATGTTGAAGTCGTAAAGTCGAAAAAATTGCATAAATTATCTTTATACGATCTTATTTTAAAAAAATTATCTTTATCAGATGACAATAAGTTGAAGATGAATAAAATAAAAAGGATGCGAAATGTGAATTTTAAATAGATAAAATAATAAAAGTTATTGAAAACTTAATCACGACTGACATTTACAAATCTGTGTACAAGAGAGGAGAAAGGGGAAGGAAAATAGAGAGGAGTGAAAAAAGAGGCAGGGAAAGGTGGTGCATAATGAGGAAGAGAGAAAAGAAGTAGAGAGGAGACAGTGGAACAATGGGGAGAAAGAGAGGGAAATGGAAATTAAGGAAGAGTGAGGAAGGAAATGGAGACCAAGAAGGAGAGAGAGACTGAAAGGAAAAGGGAAAGATAGAGACGGGGCAAAGAGAGAGAGAGAGAGAGAAAGAGAGATGCGGGAAAAGGAGAGAGAGAGAGAGGTGCGGGAAAAGGAGAGAGAGAGAGAGATGCGGGAAAGGGAGAGAGAGAGAGAGAGAAATACGGGAAAGGGAGAGAGAGAGAGAGAAATACGGGAAAGGGAGAGAGAGAGAGAGAGAGAGAGAGATGCGGGAAAGGGAGAGAGAGAGAGAGAGAGAGAGAGAGAGAGAGAGAGAGAGAGAGAGAGATGCGGGAAAGGGAGAGAGAGAGAGATGCGGGAAAGGGAGAGAGAGAGAGATGCGGGAAAGGGAGAGAGAGAGAGAGAGAGAGAGAGAGAGAGAGAGAGAGAAAGAGAGAGAGAGAGAGAGAGAGAGAGAGAGAGATGCGGGAAAGGGAGATGGGAAAGGGAGGGAGGGAGAAATGGAGAGAGAGAGAGAGAGATGAAAGAAAGAGATGGAAGAGAGAGATGGAAGGGAAAGAGAGATGGAAGGGCCAGAGAGATGGAAGGGACAGAGAGATGGAAGGGCCAGAGAGATGGAAGGGACAGAGAGATGGAAGGGGCAGAGAGATGGAAGGGGCAGAGAGATGGAAGGGACAGAGGGAGAGAGATGAAAAGGAGAGAGCGTGAGACAGAGTAAAGTTGTCACACTTTATGACAGAAATAAAGAATAAATAAGTAATGAGAAGAAACGGTTGACGTACATAATTAAAAGATAAAGAAAAAAAAAGAGAAATTTACAACAAAGATTTGAACAAGTCATCCATCTTTCTCTCAAGTTATCTATGTATTTCTTTCTCACCTTCTCACTATGTTGATTTAACTTTCTAATATTTCGTAATGCACCTGCGAGCATTTAGAGAAAGCGTTACAGTAAAATTTGCATACACACCACAAACACTATGTAAATTAAATAGCAAAATAACTCTTTACTTTTTTATATTACAATGATAATGCTACTTCTATATAGTGTGCGTGTGTGTGTGTGTAATAAACTTAAGCTGAAATATACATTTTCAAATGGTAAAGCAAACCTAGCTAGATAAAAAAAAAAGCTCTACTGGGTTAAGAGGAGCAAACAATAGAATAAATTACGATAAAGAGTAACGTTCCTGTTGTGGCGGAACTAACCCATGTTACCTACTAATAAACTATTTCAATCTCAATATTACTGGAAGACTAAGCCGTAACGGGTCAGTTACTATCCTGTTACGCTTGTATACTGGACTGGTGGCTGAAGTGTAGTGTCTGCTTAGATGCTGCACTCAAATTATATTGTCCTTAGTCAATGGATGGGAAACCCTTCTATACTAAAGCAATTTTATTTTTGCAAACTGCCAGGGTGCCTCTTTTGGAGAGCTGGTTTTCTCCCTCATTAAAAACGATCTTGTGTCACATTTGTTTTCGTAGAGAGGCAAATATCAGTCGATATTCTGTGGACCAACCCAAGTCAGCACGACGAACAACCCACCTATTGTATGCTTTGCAATACATGTTAATTTATTTTGGTGTTCTGTTTTTCTTTGTAACCCTTTAATAAGGCTATAACAGTGGCGACATCGGATTTCGAACTCCTAAAGGTTACTCGAATTTACAATAACCCCACAGCATTCAATAGAACTCAGGATGGAAAGCTGAATTAAACCGAGCAAGTGTTGGTTTACTAAGGGAAGGGGAGGTAAAAAAAAAAACACACACACACACACACACAGTTTTCGGCCTTTTTCTTCACTGTCAACATTTTTTTCTGTTTTATAGTAAAACGGAACAATTATTAAGACTTCAAATTGAACATCAACAACAATTATTTGAACACGAGAAGCGCTCAGATGAATAACAACTGAGAAAATGGCAATAAAACGTTTTACTTGTTAATCAAAAGTAAAATTTCTCCCTGAACAATGAATCCCCCAAGAAGTAGAGGCTATTGAAACCATCTACGACCGATTTGATATTGATCTTCACCGAATCACACCAGAACTACGACGTTCGGACAAGAAAAGGAAAAATCACCAAGCAGTTCATGGTCCGCCCAAAGAAGAAAAAAATACTGATACACCATCCAGAATTATCAGTTTGGTAAGGGGGGGGTTGTGGCGGAGCTAACTTATGTTACCTACTAATAGACTATTCCAATCTCAATAAATACCGGAAGACTAAGCTGTAAGGGGTCAGCCGATCTCCGGTACTTGTACTGGGCTGATCACTGAAATGTGGTATCTGCACAGATGCTGCACTCAAATTAATTGTCCTCAGCCAATGGAGGGGGAACCCTTCTATACTAAGGCAATTTTATTTTTGCAGAATGCCCCTTTTGAGGGGAGCTGGTTATCTCCCACATTAAACCGACCTTGTGTCACGTTTTGTTTCGTGAGAAATAAATAAATAACCAGTCGATATTCGGTGGACGAACCTAAGTCGTTCGCAGGCACGACGCACAACCCACCTATTATATGCTTTGCAATACATGTTATTTTATTTTGGTGTTCTGTTTTTCTCTGTAACCCTTTAACAGGGTTATAACAGTTTCATAGGAATTTTATTACATTATCAAGTCAATGAGGGTTACGGAAAGGGCAATAAAGAAGAAACCTCATTAGGCTATGGCATTTCAAAGCTAAATGCTTCTCGTCAACAGAGAAGACAAAGCCAGCATTATACAAAGGTAAAGGTAAAAAGACAACACCGACTTTAGAAATATTCAGATTAGAAATGGAATAATTTTGTACTTGAAATTGGAAAACTTATTTGATGATGTAATAGAGTTGCTATGTAATTTTACTCTTTATCTTAACTTTACACACACACACACAGATATATATATACATATATATATATCCGTATTCTTGTATGTTTGTTTGTTTGTTCACAATGACGTCATATGTGATGTCATATCATTGTACATAAACATGTGTGCTTTTACGAATTTTTAAATGAAATCAAAATCGAATGAATAGTGATTGTGATCCAACGGGTCAGGAGTGCATCTAAAACCATACTATTACTACCAATGCTTAATTCAGGGGAGAGGTGTAGTGAAGTATGTGTTCAGTTTTCATGATACAATCCTCCTAAGCATTACCTCCTTTTGTTTATACTTTAGGAGAAGGATAGTGTAATATATACTCTGTGGAGCCATGATAAAATCCTCTTGGGTAGCTATTCTGTTATACTATTCTCCCAGACATTATCTCCTCCTAGAGGTAGATAGTGTAATATCTATTCTGTTTTCTGGAGACCATCCTCTTAGGCATTACTTTTTACTTTTTTCTGGAAGGGAGAGAAGGTTAATGTAATACATATTCGTTTGTCAGGGTATCATCCTCTCAGGTAATAATTTTACCTTAGGGGGCGGGGGGGGGTGTAAGTGTTACATGTTCATCCGTCATATACAATTAGCAAAGGTATGCGATAAAATGGAGTATAACTTTGCTAATAATATATGGCGCATATAATGTTGCATATTTCCTCGAAATTTGAAAAAAAAAAAAAAAAAAAAAAAAAATTAATTATATTACAAGGAATGAATTGCTAATGTTATAGGTGTTTCTTGTTCATGGGGATGGGGTTGATTCCTTATTTCCAACAACTAATACTTTAAATAGATTTAATGACAGATTTGAGAAAACATTTGTCACTCCAAATTTAGAGTTTTGATTGAGAAGAAAGTTTAGTTGTCATGCGGATACTAAAGGCGAACAGCTGCTGAAAGGTTAAACGGTGAATCGTCTTAAAAGCTAAAAAGGTCAAAGGTGACACATCAGAAAATTCAACGCGTGCACATCTTATTTATCGGTGGGGTTTCAGTTGAAAATGGAGTAAAAAAAATTAATTAAAATATAAAAAAAAATACAGTTATGTAACATTAATAAAGATGGACATTGCATAATTATTTTTCTTTTCGTTTTTTTTTTTTTTTTACTACTAGTAGATCATCACTTATCAAGGCGAAAAGCCACTCGGTGATAAGGATTAATTTGATGAAATTATTGTCAACTGACGAAATGAGAGCAAACTACACTATGGATTGAATAAAATGTTCCATCCGAAATTCAGTACAGCTTTGTGCTTCGACACCATTAGCGTTTTTCCCTCAAATAACAAAGTCTAGACCATTTCTGAAATTACCTCTTCCCTGTTGATTGCGGAAGTTCTAAAAGGTTCACCTTCCCAGGCTTGCCTTCTCTCTTTGGAAACGGGTTACTTTAATGCTCGTCGCCTGGGCGCCCCTATCAGGGAATGCAGACGAGGCTGCTAATGCATTTTAGCGGGTAAGAGTGACCCATCCTCGAGAGCACTGATTTGTCACATTTCTCACTGTGGGAGAGAAATAAATAACTTCAGTACAGATTCCCGAATTTGATAAGATGCTCTCGACCGAAGGCTAAAGGTTACATTGGCTGGTCAATCTATTCATTTATTTTTTTAAATATAATTTTAGATAATTTTAATTAATGTAATGACCAGATTATATCGTAAGTGAATCTATTAAACTTAAATGGAGTGAAAATGACCAGCATATGCAACAGTCGTTTTAATTTTTTAACAATGTATCAACTTGCCACTGCCTCTATATTTTTGTTTCAGCACATTGACATAGAAGAACAAAGTTAATGTTAAGTATCTATTACAGTTGAGGCGATTAATTGGAATCGGAAAAATCGGAACTTTTAAGGGTATCGGAATCGATATTCATACCTATTTTCCGATACCAAGAATGATTCCTTTACATTCTTATTTATGTGATTTTGTTTAAAACAAAATCTTCCACTGCTGTTCATAATAAAAAAATAAATATTTATTGATTTTAAACTACCAGTAAAACTAAAATCTATACATCATCTCCTACATGTGTTTTTACGTTTGAGAAAATATCTGCACATTTCCCTGCAACCTCTTTCTCACAGAAAAGATGTTGCGAGTTTGTCTCTGCTTTATCGTTATTTTCATGGCAAGTGCTCGACTGAGCTCCAATCTATGACCCCCCCCTCGCCAAACTTTCACAAGAAACACCCGTTTAGCAGAAAACTATGAATAATTCCCCCCTCATTCTTTATGTGTGCCTAAACCTAAACGTAGATTCGATGAACAAAGTTTCTTTCATCGAACTGCACGCCTATGGGACGGTCTTCCGTTTGCCCGCTTTCCAGCTGACTACAATATGATTGTCTTCAAGTCCAGCGTAAACAAGTTCTTGATGAGCCGTTCCACTCAAATTAACAAATTTACCAAATTTCCATTAGTAACGATTACTATATTGTCCAATTGACTACTGTTAACTTATCCTGAAGTGACCTTTAGGTCTTGATAAGTGGTGATACCTAGGTAAAAAAAAAAAAAAAATAAATAAATGATAATTAATTAAAAAAAAAATTTATAAAGAATCAGAATCGGGAATTTAGCACAAAATCGGTAATTTTATCGGAATTTGAAAATATATTGGACTCATCCCGTCACTAGTATCTATTTATATATTTTTCTTAGTATAGGATTTGTTTCTGAACTCATTAACCGATCATTATGAATTTTGTAATACTGCTGCTTGGTGTAAAGATAGAACAATTTAGTTTTTGTTTTATGCAAAGCGGGCAAAGAGAGAGTGGAAACCCTTCATAGATGATTGCGATTCATTTGGACGCTGCCAGAGCCCCCCCCCCCTCGTGAGAAAACAGATAAGGCAGAAACTGGCCTACAGCCAGAGTTAAGTGCATGATCCTTAACTTAAGCCAGACGTTCATTTCTGCGCCTGTGTGAACTCATTCACTTAATTATCCATTTCTGCAAGTCAACTTTGTTAATTGACATCGCTAAATTTGAACGCCTTTCACTTCCTGTTGCGTCATAGCGTAGCGGTAAGATGTCAGGGGTTTTTCTTTTTCACTTTCTTTTCCACCTTCGCGTCACGAGTTTGAGCCTGCCTGCCTGTCTACTACCACTTTTTTTTTTTTTTTAATTTTATTTTATGCTCAACACGCATCTCCAAACACCCAGGCAATGCTGGACACCCCTGCTAGTTATATATAAAAAATAATTTTATAAAATCAGCAGCAGATTCTCTACCTTGCAATGTAGACTACAATTTATTGTGAACTAAGTCACAATGAGTCCCCAACTAGAGCAGGTAATCAATCGATTTGATTGAAAAATTGGCTACCTCCAGGCACCCAGGCTAGTAAAGAATAAGCAAATAAAAAAAAAACACCTATTTTAACAAATGATATCATAAAACGATGACGTCATCCAATGTGCACGAACACAGTCATGATCTACAGAGTCTCAGTAGTATATATATAAAGCGTTGACAAATGGTAAAACATCTTAAGACAAATCACGCATACTCCTCCCTGTTCTACATGAATAATTTAACTGGATGTGCAGGAAGGATATCGGAGGCAGAGAAACACGTCTGCATCAACAAAACCAGAAACATCAATGGACTTTTCTACAACCTGTATTTGAAGGAGTTGCCTTTATTTGTTCCCTTAACGATAAGTATTTTCCACAATTAGTTGAAACGAGAGCGTATATCTGCACATTTCAACGATGAATATAAATGAAACTAATGCATAAGGACAAACACATTGGAAATGGGATTGTCAATTTCTACTTGGCAGACACCAGACTCAACTCTATCTGTGGCATGATATATTCAAAACAGACACGCTCCGCAAAGGAGTGGACGATCCACGATAATTTGCATCTGGATTGTACGATCGTTGGGAAAATTGATTCTGAAGTTGCGCTGATCAATTTAGATCACTCCAATAATGTAGCGGGGGAAAGAGGGTCGGAGGTTTGGAAAGAAGTCAGACTCGTAAGATTGCTAGGAGTTGGAGTCGTATTCTTTTAAGCTCCAGAGAATCAACCACCTGAATATTAGAAGACTTCAAAATAATGATTCCGAATCGAATATTTTGTAATATTAGGAGTCAAAATCATAGTTATATATATATATATATATATGACTATCTTCTGACTCCACAACCCTTATAGTATTGTGTGGAAGATCAGAAACTTGTAACATTGCTTGAAATGCAAGGTTGATAATGGGGAAATTATAGCGACATGTGCAGAACAGAAGACTTTGTTGGTTTAGTCACATTGAAAGAATGGATAAGAGTGCTTGGGTTAGTAGATGTAGAGCAGTTGAAATGACAGGGTCCGTTTGCAAACGGAATAGCAAGAAAAACATGGGAGAAAGTAATAAGGATTGCTTTGAGAGAAAGGATAAAAACTAGATAGGTTATTTTTTTTCAAAAGCTGTCCAACGCATACAAGCATGTAAAACAGCCATTAAACTGAATATGATGATAATGATGTAAACATCTATATGCAGCAACACTAAACTAACTGCAACCACTATCAACAATTTCCACCACTCTCTAAGCCCGAATCTAAACACAGATGCCATGAACAAAGCTTCTTTCCTAGAACTGCCCACCTGTGGAATACTGCTCCACTGGCCTGCTTCCCAACTGATTACAATATGGTAACCTTCAAATCCAATGTAAACAAGTTCTTGTTGAGTTATACCCTTAAATGATACAAATTTTACCCAATCTATACGATTAACAATTACTACACTACCACCTTACATTCATTTATTCTTATCCTTGAGTGGCCTTTGGGCCTTGATAAGTGGTGACTCCATTATAACAACAACAACAAAAAACTAACACTGGCATAAAATCTACTTCCGTCAGACAAAAAACTATAGTATCTATTCTAATAATAAACTCCATATTTTCTGTTCTCAGTCAGTGAATGAGAAATCCTTTTAGACTGAGGTTATTTTTTTGTAGCAATCTAGAGTACCTCTTTGTAAAGAGTTGGATTTTCCCTACAATCGATTTAGTGGCAAGTAAATGGGAACACCAAAGAGTGGCCACTGCAGGGAGTAGAAGAGGTTCTTTAGGCATGACTTCTTTTATTGCTCTTTGTTACATATTGTGTGACATTGTTCAAGATATCATCGAACAGTTTGGATATAGGCAGATTTTTTTGCGCTAGAATTTCTTTTTGTCTTTGTCAATCACTATATAGAAGGAAGCTTCTTTGCTTACTAAGCATTACCTGATTTTTTTTTTTTTTTTTTTTTTTTACTAAAAGTGAAAAACAGGCGTTAAAAGGGCGAACCTACCTACATCCGAGTTTGGCAGGAAATGGGTGTAAAATGTTCCATTGTAACGCTTGAATAGAAATAATTTAGGATGGTTATTATTAGTTGATTTACATGCAGGGGCTTGGAATTTAAAAAAAAAAAAAAATTTCACATTTATCAAGGTAGAAAAGTTTTGCCTTTGAAATCGCTTGGGTTCGTTCCATCAACACCACCCTTCTCCCTTAATATATTGTTTGCCGCTTTTATAACTGATTTCAATCTCCCCTCTCGACGTTTCATATACCCATGAAGACATGTTATAAGATGATGTAATAATATATTGTGTATAGATTTTCAGGTTTTACTTCAATAGTGCTTAATATGTGTGTAGAGCTTAATATTATTAGTAATATTATTATGAAAATATATCTATGGCAAATTAAACTACATAGAGGAATTCATGTTTCATTCATGCAGGGAATCATCAGGCTAAACACACTTAACCTGATGATTTTTTGCGGGGATGAAATATGGACGCTTCTGTGTAGCTTACTTGGCATATATATATATATATATATATATATATATATTTATTTATATATATTCATACTGCTATTATTATTATTATTATTATCAAGCACTACTTACATAATGAGCACTAATCGATCTAAAAATGGTAGAAAAACGAACTTAACTGTATGGCAAAGTTTTAGGCAAAGAAAAAAAATCACGGTTGATCAAACAATCGTTCAATGAACGATGTACATCGCCATCATCTATATCATTCAAACACAAAATAAGCACATTTATTTCTGAACTATAATCTCCGCATTCATACATCTGGGAAAGTTCAGTTCTTTTGTCACCTAAAACAGAGCACAATATCGTGGGGCTGCTTCCCAGCGGACTATAACATAGTTGTTTTCAAGTCTAACGCAAATAAGTTCTTATTAACCCGTGATCTTATACGATTAAACCCTACCTGAGTAACACCATTACTGTTCGTCATGGTGTTCTCTTATCTACCTAACACTCATTAATCCTTACCCGAGAGTGGCCCCCGGGGTTTGATAAGCGGTAACTCCCAAGTAAAAAAAGAAAAGTAAACAAAAAATAACGTGGAAAGGAGAGATGGGCATCAATGATAAGGGACATAAAAAAAAAGAAGAAATTAAGACCAAAACAATATTTTAGAGTGGAGGATCATTTTTTATACTATACTTAAACTCCTGCTTTGTTTGAAATAGCAGGTCCATGTTTGTGACGTAATGAATACATTCGGGTTCCTCCACACAAGAATATGATTGGCCGATATACGCCATAAATATGAACGGGTATAGCAGCCTGAGAGAGAGAGACATTGAAAGATATGCTGAAAACTTAAAGCTTAAGCATATTACCAGTTATGACAATGAACAGTCATTCATTAAAGCAGCTTACTAGGGCAATTCTTCTTTACATCAGCAAAACATGGCCGATGAGAATTGCAGATCTTAAAAGTTTGATACTATTTGACCTATACTGCCTCCAACGAATTTTGTAGGTCTGCTGATATCATTTTATCTCCAAAACACAAATCTAAACACGATGCAGAATCATATCCCTTAACCAACCACTTTTAAAGAGGAGCCTTTGTTGGTTTAACCACACTGTATGCTAGATAAAGAAAAGTTCCTCAACAGAGCAATAACCTCAAAACCACTCCAAGATATACAAAATTGCCCGGGAGGCTACCTGAAGATATGGTTAGACACATCAAAGCCAATGTCAACCCCACCTTTGGTCCACAGGTCTACAGTGCTTGCCACTCGTCCCAGATACAAACCATCATGCATGGTCAGTGTTCATTCTGGGATGTTGTGTGTTTTATGGGAAGAGTCGGCTCAACCGTTCCTGGGTGAATGCCGCCAAAGTCAAGTCAAATCTTACTAGATTGGATTACTTACTTTTTATAGCCAAAACCACTCAGCTGCTTCAAATAAATATATCCTTTCCTGGAACATATCAGTCTGGCAACTGGTAGAATACCCCATACCCAATAAAAAATAAAAAAAAGAAATTAAAAATTTGAAGGAAGAATAAAAAGATGACTTATTTATATTGGGTGGAACGATAAAATTATCACCCTAAAAAAGATGACATGATTTCATTTCTGTTTGATGAAAACCACTTTTCTTTTTTTTGTTGTTGCAGACCATCTATTAGTTGGCCAGTTGTGTACAAATCTCAAGAGCGATAGGAGCCTTCTATCATGTCTGAAAGTGACACAAAGTTCAACGAGCGAGATCGGAGATGCGCAGCTGTACAACTCATGCTCTCTACCAATCCGAGTTATGACAACAGGACCATTGCCAGCATCCTCAAAATGCATCGTTGGATTGCCACGTAACAGGGACGTGTCCAAGGTGATAAAAACAAAGTTGCCAGCCACGGCTACGGTTTTTAGTGTGATTTCAAGTGAGAGCCGCATAATGCCACCACACATCTTCGAAATCGGCTTGAAAGTCAACACAAAAGTATACCTCAATGTGCTGAAGAGTGTGGTGATTCCCTGGTGCAATCAGGTAGCTACTGGTAGACCCAAAGTGTGTCAGCAGAACTGTGTTGGCCCACAAGTCCAAAGAGACCAAGGCTTGGCTTCAGAAGGAGTTCTACGACTTTGTACTCTTTTCTCACTGCCCCCCCCCTCTCCTCCTTCGACCTGAGCCTGCTGGACTACTTCGTTATGTCATACTTCAAGAACATCACCAACATGACCTCCCACAACATCAAAGCCAGCCTGATCACCGCCATCTGCCGAGTATTCATGGAGCTCCTGCCAGCGCTTGTGGAAAAGGCATACGCTCAGTTCAAGACCCAAATCAAAGCGGTGATTGAGGCTGAAGGCAGCTACATTGAATAGATGTCAGCTCTACTTCATAATCAAGTTACCTGAATTGATTTTTGTTCAATAAAAGTTTTAAAATGAAGCTGTAGTGTTATTTTCTTTAGAGCGACAACTTTATCGTTCCACCCTGTAAAATAGAAGGTAAATAAAGTCGATATAAGCGAGTCTCTGTAAAACAGTATTAACTCACCATCCGAGGCCGCTGGAACACATTACGTCTGTGACTGACACTTTACGTCTATACTTATCTTGTTATACGACCTTTAAAAATGGGTCACTTAAATATCTGCATCCATAATAGTTCACAATGGCTAAATATTCACCTCTGCCACCATCCAGCCCTACACACTCACTGTGCATATGCACAAGTAACAGGTAATTAGAGATAAGCTGCACATGTATATGCATATGCACTCCAGATAAAATCACCTATCAATTGATTACAAAGTTTATTGCGACCTATATCAGTAGATGATGACACCCCTCCTATCTCCCTCCCCAAAGACGACACATTCTAGATCATTTATCAGTTGTCTTTTACATACTTCTGCAAGTTTTTAAAATTGTATCTATATTAAGAAAATTATGAGGCAACTTTATGTCTGTGTTTTTCTCACATAAATGTAACTTTGATATATGCACACACAGAATTATTTTGGGTTCCCCAACAAAAGGAGGGTGGACCTGTAAATTCACCCTTGTCCCTCCGTCCGCACTTTTCTCAATAACTAAGCCTTGGAATTTAAAAAAAATTTTTTCACAAACATTAAACATGATATGAGTAAAAAAGTAATAGAACGGATTTTCCGAGAAAACTCCGGTTGCCTCCCCTAGGGGTGCCTTTCGGGTTAAAATGGCTAAAATTGACACTTGTAATTATTAAAAAAAAAATTGATGCCTTGGATTTTTATAAAACTTTCTGAAAAGTTGTAATTAACTGATTTCTATATAATTTTATTTGTCTATACTTAGTGATAACTCTTGGATGTACTCCCAGGGGCTTTTTTAGGGCTAATAAAAGCACTCCATTTTTGGGACTATTTTACCATATTTGTCCAAAATTTTCTGTGCATGTCTATTTAGCAGTTTTGCATGGTGCTGAACTCAAATTTAAATATCTTAAAGCCTTGGGGACTTTTGGGACTAAATTGGTTGGGGGGGATGATGGACTTAGTCATTTCTTTTTTTTGCATGGTGCAGAATCTAAATTTACATATGTTAAGGCCTAAAACTGCACCATTTGTTTATTTTCACCAGGATCTGATGTCCCCTGGGGACCTTTGGGGCTAAATGGTGGGGGTGGGGGTCAAATGCTGAACTTAGTCATTTTTTTATGCCTCATTTACTGTGCACTTATGGGGGACTATACATGCTTCACTTGTTTTAGGAACAGATAAAGAGTAAGGGAAACTGTAGTTGCAGCTAAACGAGTACTTGTGAATATTTTACAGTAGGGAACCATGGATTGAAGTTCAGTCGAGCATCTTCCTTGAAAATAGCAATAGAGCAGAGACAGACTCGCAATGTCTTTTCTATGAGAAAAATAATTGCTCACTAGATTTCAAAATCGGTTTTGAACCCTGTCCAATCAGAAAAGAGTGCTCTGAGCAGCTCCTCCCCTGATGTGGCAACAATATTTCATCTTAGGATGTACAGTGAGGTGAAACAGTGAGGCGAAACAAGTCTTTGGACAAAATAAAAATGTTTATTTTTCAGCAATTTACTACAAATGATATCAAGCAAAATGATAAAATATAACTTTCACATTACTAAAATATATAGAAGTGAAAGAAACTAAAATTTTTAAAGAAAAACAGTTATTAAACATTTCCTAAAATAGATAGTGGACAGCCTTCTTTTTTCATTATCAAACATTCCAGATCATTCTAGAAGGTGCTAGTTTGATATTCAGTGAACTTCTAGTCATTCTCTGCCCAGATCTCTCTCTAAAAAACATTGCAACATGGTCAAGGCAAAGGAACTCGAACAGTCCATAAAGGACAGTATTATTTCAGCAGATAAAGATAATAAAAGCTACCGATGTGTAGCACAAACTTTAAATGTTCCTGTTAGTACTGTAAAGAAGTGGGAAAGAGTCAGGTACTACAAAAAACATGCCAAAGTTGGGAGCTCCGCAAAAATTTCGGAAAGGTGCCAGCGAAAATATCTTGCAAACTTTAAAAAAAAAATTTTATTACATTTTCACTCCAAACAAGGCACATTAACACTTTGATGTAGGGACATAATCTACACGGGTATTATATAGGGAGTTAGGCAGCAAGATATCGATCACGTTACACTTGAACTTCTGCATGTCAGTACAGTTGGGGAAGCAGGGACTTGGAAGGGAATTCCAAAGTCTAGCAGCTCTGAGGAAGAAACTACTGGAGTAGAAAGCTCTCTTACATCCAGGGATTTCTACTGTGTAGAGGTGGGATTTAGCTGCTTGTCAGGTTTGTCGAGGGTATTTTAGTTGAGGGGGTATAAGTGCTTGCAGTTTGTCGGAGCATTCACCGTTAAAATACAAACTGTTCGAAATGATACTTTTGTGACCCGTGAAGAGCTGCAAAAAAAAAAAAAAAAAAAAAACTCAGCAGCATTGGCACGAGCGTCTGTAAGACGACCATCAGTTACGAACTGCACAGAGAAAGTTTCAAGCCTTGAAAACCTTGCAAGACTCTTTAACTGAAGAAAAGTCACTTTTAATCTAGACTAGAGTATGCCCAAAAGTATATCAATGAGGATACCACTTTTTTCGATAATGTGATATGATCGGATGAGACCAAAATTGAGCCATTTGGCAATAACGATGCAAGCCATGTCTGGCATGTAGAAGGTTTTGCATAGGATATGAAAAACACTTACTACCGTTAGGAGGAAACATCATTATTTGGAGCTGTTTTTCTTCACGCGGGATTGGAACACTAGAAATATTCAAAGGAAGGATGAATGGAGCCAAGTACAGGGATATTTTGGAGAATAACTTGCAAAAGTCTGTGGAGAAAATGGGATTGTCTGGTGATTGGCGGTTCCAACAAGACAATGATCCCAAACATACAGCGAAGAAAAGTCAGAAATGGTTCGAGGATAAAGGAATTTATGTTTTGCAATGTGGCAGCCAATCACCAGACTTGAATCCCATTTAAAATTTGTGGCTAATTTTGACAAGGCAGATTAGAACAAGACACCGCTCAAACATCCACCAATTAAAGTTTCTAGCCAAAGAATGGGAAAAAAATTTTGTTAATCCATTTGCCAGGTCCTTGTGAAAAACTATGGCAATCGTTTGACAGTATTAATTAGTGCTAAAGGACGTCCAATTAAATATTAAACATTCTTTTTGCATCTGTCCAAATACTTGGTTCATTATCTATTTTAAGAAATGTTTAATAACTGTTTTCTTTAAAAAAAATGAAGTTTCTCTCATTTCTATGCATTTGATCATTTTGTTTGATATCATTTGTATCAAATTGAAGAAAAATAAACATCTTTGTTTTGTCCAAAGACTTTTTTCACCTCACTGTATTTGGCTCTCATACAGGTAGAAGATTGCATCAAGAGTGAGCAGGAGAATGATACAACCATTGTAACGGATTCACATCTAAATTAGTTAACTGATCATTATGAATTTAAGGGCATGTTTTTTAAAAGCCAACACAAAAAAAAAACAGTGAAAAAATATATATAACCCAAATGAATATTACCAAAGGTAACATAAGTTACTCTTCTACCTATCTGAATATTTTTTACTCAAATTTACTTAAGTAAAAACAAAAGTAGTATCAAGTTTTCTTGAATAAGAACAAAAAAAAAATAACGGTTTTGTAATAGGAATTTGGATCATCGATAATAGCTCCAAAGTCGAAAATTAAACAAAATATTAGTAGAAAACTGTCCGATAAATGCCACCAATCATGCAAAAATGTAATGTTCTAGAATTTCTGCTTTTTAATTAAAAGAAAAAAAAAAACTTAGTTGCAGTTGCAAAATGATGGGGAAAAATACTAGTTGGAGCTTAAAAATGATGAAAAAAGAAACTGAAAGACCCTCAGAATTTTAGTTTAGCAATCCCCCCCCCGCCCCCCAAAAAATATCATTAAATTTCACTTTCAACAAACACTCAGCCACTTTAAGTGATAATTTTAGTTGAGATACAAACTTTTTTCCCCCATTTTTATTCGGCCACCTTGCATGGCAGTGAAACACGAGCCCTTAGACACTTCTTCCTGAAACGGCTGAAGTGTAATAATAAGGCGGATTTGTGACTGCAAACTGAACGAAACGATCATCAGAATTTTGATAGTGGTGGGATTATGGAGGTGTTAGGCGGACGCCAAGCGCCTAACACATCTATAATCCCACCACTAGTAAAGTTCTGATACTCTTAGAGATTGGTAGCAAATGTTGCAGCTATTAGGTTAAAGCTGTTTTTTCTGCACCCTGTCAAAGAGGGAAAGGCTTGTAGTTGCTGCACCAACCCAGATGCGTGAACAATACTCCATGCACAGGCAAATGGTACCTTTATAAAAAGATATGAAATACTGGATTTTGGCACTAAATGCCCCCCCCCCCTCTACTGAGGATTGATACCCTATACACTATTAGGGAATGAAAGATGGCGGAAGACATGGCTATAGTGCATAAGTGATTTAACTACATGCAACCAGAAACACTTTGGATTGGACCACATAAACAGTAGTTGTGTTGCCCAGTCCAGATTTTGGAATACTGCACTACCTTAAATAACAAAACAGATGGTTGGGGAGGGGGCAAAAAAGGACACTGTACTTTGATAGTCAAATAAACTGGTTATTCCTGGTTTGGTATTACCACTTGTCGGATTATGCTGGCTTTCTTCAAAAGAGGAAATTTATAGGGAATATTAAATTTACAGGCGGTCCCCAGCTACATGTATATCCTGGTCATGGGAATATGACATACAGTGCCTACCATTCCCGAATGGTGACTCAAGCTATCATGAAATTTCAACAATAATATTATGTGTTCAAAAAGTAACCAAATTGAGGCTGCATGGAGATTAGCAATATGTGAAAAGTTAATTTTGTTTGGAATTTGAAAAATTTCCAAACCGTAACGAGACTGATGCTATATTAATCCAGACGGATAGGAATAACGAACGAAATGTTTATTTATTTCAAAATTCAAGTTATGTTAAAATTAACAGTTTCCAACATTGACTTTCTTTGCAGTTCAGAGACAAGGAAATGTAATTTACATTATTTTATACGAGACATGATTTTTTTTTTTAAATAAAAGATGTTTGCATAAATGATTGAAACTTGCAGATGACAGTGAAATCAATCCCTTGTTCGGTTTATCTAGATTGCTTAGACTTAATGGCATATCAATCCTTGGCAGGGGTGGGGTGGGTATCATTTAGTGCCAAAATCTAATATTTCATATCTATATAAAGGCAGCATTTGCCTGTGTATGGAGTATTATTGCCACATCTGGGTTGATGCAGCAACCACTAGCCTCTCCCTCTTTGACAGGGTCCAGAAAAAGAGCGTTAACCTAATAGTTGCAACAGTTGCTGCCAATCTTCAGCCCTTGTTGCATCGCCGTAATGTTGCATCACTGAGCTTATTTTATAAGTACTTCAACAGAGTGTGTTCCAATAAACTTACTGCAGTTTTATCCTTCGATGTTAATATTCTGACCCACCTGACTAGCAGCAAAATCACATCCCTTCACTGTAGAGATTCTGAGATGCCGGAAGATTTTCTACTCTGATAGCTTCTTTGCTCAGACCACTTGCGTTTGGAATGCCCTTCCTGCTCGATGTCTACCCAACTCTATCAATATTCAGAAACTTTAATATTATAGTAACAAACATCTTACTGTTTAAATCCAAAAAAAGGTTGCTCCCATTCCTAAAATCCCAAAAAAAAAAAAAAAAAAAAAAAAAGTCTGGCCTATTATCAAAGTAATCTCTTAAGATTCAGTGGGTAAATAAAAATAAAAAAACAAGTGAAGCATGCATGGTGCCCCGTAAATGCACAGTGAATGAGGCATAAAAAATTACTAAGTTTAGCATTTGACCCCCCCCCCTTTACCCCCAAAAGTCCCCAGGGGATATCAGATCCTGGTGAAAATGAACAAACGGTGCAACTTTAGGCTTTAACAGAAATAAATTTAAGTTCTGCACCATGCAAAAAACAGAAATGACTAAGTCCATCATTGCCCCCCGCCATTTAGCTCAAAAAGTCCCAAGGCCTTAACATATTTAAATTTGAGTTCAGCACCATGCAAAACTGCTAAATAGACATACACAGAAAATTTTGGACAAATATTCCAAAAATGGAGTAGCCCTAAAAGAGCCCATGGGGCACATCCAAGAGTTATCGTGAAATATAGACAAACAAAATTATATAGAAATCAGTTATTAAAAACTTTTTAGAAAGTTTGATTAAAATCCAAGGCATCAATTTAATAATTACAAAAGTGTCAATTTTAGCCATTTTAACCCGAAGGGCACTCCTAGGTGAGGCAACCAGAGTTTTCCAGGAAAATCCGTTCTGTTACTTTTTTTACTAATATCATGTTTAATATTTGTGCAAAATTTCAAAGAATTTCAAGGTGTAGTTATTCAGAAAAGTACGAACAGACGAATGTGAATTTACAGGTCCACCCTCCTTTTGTTGGGGAGAGGGGGGGGGGCAAACAAAAATCAATAAACAAAATAAAAAAAAAAATACTTATTGTAGATGATTCGTTTTCAATGAATTTCCACAACTATTTTAACCACGAATACAGAAAAGTATGCATTCATGCCTTCTGAAAAGGTATTAGTTTTTAAGTGAATGCAGCAGATAAAAAATATATCACTGTGGCAGGTGATGGTGGTCTAGTGATTAATGACATGGACTGACGACCTAAGTATCTCAATTTCAAATCCAGTTCATTCCACAAAAAAAAAAAAAACCGCTTTCATTTAGGATGTATTACACAGTGGGTATCGAAACGTCATATTTTAAAACTAAACAGCCATATATTACATAATCGTCAGTACCCAAGCAGACATATGCTACATTGCCTTGTGTATACATGTCACTAAATGTCTATTGTTTGGTTTGATTTGGCTGCTTTTGTTTTACAGCATATCAACCCTTTTCAGGTTATTTAATGCTGAATCCAGTGATTTTGAAGAACAATACTTTAATAGAATATATTTGTTTTTTTCAAGTCGGTTTCTATTTAATCCATAGTTGGAACCCTAACAGGTATTACCACTCTAGGTCAAAGTGGACCTGGGAGCAATGGCAATCAAAGGGTGGCTTCACACTCCCCAAAGCCCGCAAGCTAGGGCCTCACCATCGGATATAGTTTCATATCCAGGACCAAATGTCTATTGTGGTGGTTCTTCACTATCTGAACCATATCTCATGTCTTACAGTCTATTTACGACCCGTGATCAGTGTTCTTATGCGGGTGTGTGTGTGTGTGTGTGTCTCATACATGTATTTTGACATACCTTTTCAACTACGTCGTTGGTCCTCTGTCTTTTGGTCCACCTGAGAATTTCATCTGTTCTTGGATGGAAGCTGGAACCTGTGGACAAATGAATTTCAAACTCCAAGACGATGACTGATTTTACATAGTTTTTATTTCACTTCTCAGGTGTCGTTCGTAGAAGAAATTGAAAGTGAATATCTCTGCTTGTGGGTTTCTCTTAGTCTCCATTTTGAGACCCGTCACCTCCTTCCCATGGGAGAGGAGGGAGGGACAACCGTTAATCCATCTGTTTTGCTTCATGCCCGAATTCCAACTCCAACTCCATATTCCGCTGACTAGAACACGTGACAGACAGACACGTCAACTTCCGATCAGCTGTTTTCACATCTTCTCATTTACTTTGCCAGTTAGATAAATATATTGATCG
Organism: Euprymna scolopes; assembly: GCF_053919585.1. Classification (NCBI taxonomy): domain Eukaryota; kingdom Metazoa; phylum Mollusca; class Cephalopoda; order Sepiida; family Sepiolidae; genus Euprymna; species Euprymna scolopes. The sequence goes on along the minus strand of NC_136489.1, from coordinate 113,021,178 downwards.
ATAATAGTGCGAAAATAATGTCGTTTTTTGACATGAAGTTGAACGTCAAAAAACATTATTTTTGCAACAACCTAATAAATAGCTAAACAGATAGATAAATAGATAGACAAATAAAAGATCATTTTTATTCTGCTCAACCAACTATATAACAAATGTTGGCAACCTTCACATGGCCCCTCCCCTGATCCCAACATCTTTCTTTAAAAAAAAAAAAGTTCTGAAGATAAAAATATCTGGGAAACCAATGCCAACAATAGAATCTCCGGATTCATATGATATGATGATGATTATCATTAAGTATGGAACAAGAACACTCGAATCACAGACCAAAACGAAGATTTTTCTTAATTTAGCAGCCAATGCTCAGTTGTTTGATTAGTTCAGCTAGAACTAAATAGAGATCGGAAGTCAGAAAGTTGGTATATGAGCAAGCTGAAATGTTCTATTATGCTTAGATGGGGGAATTCATTCTCTGGTTTCTGACTGGTTGCTAGTCCATGAGTAGACATTTTAGCATATTAATATTAATTAGTTACATAAACTGATTTTTAGTTATAAGAATTTCATATTACCTAAGTAACTTTTAAAATCCATCATAACTAAGTATATTATTATACTGTCAATAACATGGTACAAAAATAACAAATGAAAATTGGCTAGTTAGAATCAAAGTTTGATTTGTGAAATATTTGAAACATTCAGACATCACTTTTGAAGGGAATACATATTCAAGATGGCCAGCAACAAGTTTCCCACAATTATTCTTTTATTCATGCGAGTTTGAATAAAGTACAGTTGTTAGTTACATCATAGTCAACTTTATGACCTACAGGTTTTGAAAATAGTTTATTTTTATAAAGTATAAAAATATACATTGTTTATATTGATTCTTCTGTCACGCACACTCCACAGACCATAAATAAAAAACAATTTCTCTGTCATATGAACACTTTACCCCAATATGCAACATTATATATATATATATATATATATATTAGCTGTTCATAAAAGAATTGAACACTGTCTGCAGTTAGTGACGTGCATTTGAAAAATATATAAATATAATTTCTGTTACTGTTTCTGTACGATTGTAAAATCCACATCTAGCCACATTTAAGAGTTGTGATACAGCAAAACAGCTGGTTGTGGATGACAATATTTGCTCCTCACTCGTGAGTAAAACTTTTTAGTTAAAAAAAAAATCTCATCTGTCTGTGTAAATGTATGTATGTATGTATGTATGTATGCCTAAAACTTTCGACAGAGGCAACGGATATTCGGTATCATATTGAAGTTCGACCCATCGGAAGGTCGTTTTTTTTTCACTGACATTTTTTTCAATTCATTCAATCCTCGCGTCCACGACGTCGCATAAAAGGCCCTGTTTCAACCGCCCGTGATGTCACAACCATGGTGGGCACATCGGTAAGACTTTTTTTTTTTTTTTACACCTACAAATACCTGGGCAACTCTGGGCACTCAGGCTAGTTATTCATAAGTAATAGAATGATTATCAATTGATAAATGAAGAACATTATGCTGACATTGGATTTAAAGATGACTGTGTTGTAATCTGCAGGAAAGCAATTCAATGCTAATGTGTTTCAGAAATGGGGAGCCCTTGTGAATTAGTTTTTTTTTTTTGTGGAAATTCTGCATGATACTAGATGTTGTCCGTCCGAACAATGATGACCACCTAATCATTCTGGAGAGGTAATGGATGACTCAATAGTGAAGCAAGAGTTACGCAATCGCTAACCACCTATCTCCCGAGTAAGTACTGCTTGATTTCAGTGCCAAGAAAAGTCCAGGAGGCCTGGAAACAATGCAGAGGTAAGCAGAGAATGCATACAGTAGCTGGTATTCCCAAACGGTCACCCATTTTAGTATCGATCAGGCTTAATGATGCTTAACCTCAGTGATCTAATGAGAACTGGTGTGTCAATGTGATTATACCGTATATGATGCTAGGCAGATGGAGAGAGAAA